>NC_092248.1:23267008-23379508 GCF_036320965.1 Panulirus ornatus | reverse complement strand
GTTGGGCCATTTCTTTCGTCTGTTTCCTTGCGCTACCTCGCAAACGCGGGAGACAGCGACAAAGCAAAAAAAAAAGAATATATATATATATATATATATATATATATATATATATATATATATATATATATATATATATATATATATATATGTGAAAAAAGGAGAGATAGGTAGTATGTTTGAGGAAAGGAACCTGGATGTTTTGGCTCTGAGTGAAACGAAGCTCAAGGGTAAAGGGGAAGAGTGGTTTGGAAATGTCTGGGGAGTGAAGTCAGGGGTTAGTGAGAGGACAAGAGCAAGGGAAGGAGTAGCAATACTCCTGAAACAGGAGTTGTGGGAGTATGTGATAGAATGTAAGAAAGTAAATTCTCGATTAATATGGGTAAAATTGAAAGTTGATGGAGAGAGGTGGGTGATTATTGGTGCATATGCACCTGGGCATGAGAAGAAAGATCATGAGAGGCAAGTGTTTTGGGAGCAGCTAAATGAGTGTGTTAGCGGTTTTGATGCACGAGACCGGGTTATAGTGATGGGTGATTTGAATGCAAAGGTGAGTAATGTGGCAGTTGAGGGAATAATTGGTATGCATGGGGTGTTCAGTGTTGTAAATGGAAATGGTGAAGAGCTTGTAGATTTATGTGCTGAAAAAGGACTGATGATTGGGAATACCTGGTTTAAAAAGCGAGATATACATAAGTATACTTATGTAAGTAGGAGAGATGGCCAGAGAGCGTTATTGGATTACGTGTTAATTGACAGGCGTGCGAAAGAGAGACTTTTGGATGTCAATGTGCTGAGAGGTGCAACTGGAGGGATGTCTGATCATTATCTTGTGGAGGCTAAGGTGAAGATTAGTATGGGTTTTCAGAAAAGAAGAGTGAATGTTGGGGTGAAGAAGGTGGTGAGAGTAAGTGAGCTTGGGAAGGAGACCTGTGTGAAGAAGTATCAGGAGAGACTGTGTACAGAATGGAAAAAGGTGAGAACAATGGAAGTAAGGGGAGTGGGGGAGGAATGGGATGTATTTAGGGAATCAGTGATGGATTGCGCAAAAGATGCTTGTGGCATGAGAAGAGTGGGAGGTGGGCTGTTTAGAAAGGGTAGTGAGTGGTGGGATGAAGAAGTAAGAGTATTAGTGAAAGAGAAGAGAGAGGCATTTGGACGATTTTTGCAGGGAAAAAATGCAATTGAGTGGGAGAAGTATAAAAGAATGAGACAGGAGGTCAAGAGAAAGGTGCAAGAGGTGAAAAAAAAGGGCAAATGAGAGTTGGGGTGAGAGACTATCAGTAAATTTTAGGGAGAATAAAAAGATGTTCTGGAAGGAGGTAAATAGGGTGCGTAAGACAAGGGAGCAAATGGGAACTTCAGTGAAGGGCGTAAATGGGGAGGTGATAACAAGTAGTGGTGATGTGAGAAGGAGATGGAATGAGTATTTTGAAGGTTTGTTGAATGTGTCTGATGATAGAGTGGCAGATATAGGGTGTTTGGGTCGAGGTGGTGTGCAAAGTGAGAGGGTTAGGGAAAATGATTTGGTAAACAGAGAAGAGGTAGTAAAAGCTTTGCGGAAGATGAAAGCCGGCAAGGCAGCAGGTTTGGATGGTATTGCAGTGGAATTTATTAAAAAAGGGGGTGACTGTATTGTTGACTGGTTGGTAAGGTTATTTAATGTATGTATGACTCATGGTGAGGTGCCTGAGGATTGGCGGAATGCGTGCATAGTGCCATTGTACAAAGGCAAAGGGGATAAGAGTGAGTGCTCAAATTACAGAGGTATAAGTTTGTTGAGTATTCCTGGTAAATTATATGGGAGGGTATTGATTGAGAGGGTGAAGGCATGTACAGAGCATCAGATTGGGGAAGAGCAGTGTGGTTTCAGAAGTGGTAGAGGATGTGTGGATCAGGTGTTTGCTTTGAAGAATGTATGTGAGAAATACTTAGAAAAGCAAATGGATTTGTATGTAGCATTTATGGATCTGGAGAAGGCATATGATAGAGTTGATAGAGATGCTCTGTGGAAGGTATTAAGAATATATGGTGTGGGAGGCAAGTTGTTAGAAGCAGTGAAAAGTTTTTATCGAGGATGTAAGGCATGTGTACGTGTAGGAAGAGAGGAAAGTGATTGGTTCTCAGTGAATGTAGGTTTGCGGCAGGGGTGTGTGATGTCTCCATGGTTGTTTAATTTGTTTATGGATGGGGTTGTTAGGGAGGTAAATGCAAGAGTCTTGGAAAGAGGGGCAAGTATGAAGTCTGTTGGGGATGAGAGAGCTTGGGAAGTGAGTCAGTTGTTGTTCGCTGATGATACAGCGCTGGTGGCGGATTCATGTGAGAAACTGCAGAAGCTGGTGACGGAGTTTGGTAAAGTGTGTGGAAGAAGAAAGTTAAGAGTAAATGTGAATAAGAGCAAGGTTATTAGGTACAGTAGGGTTGAGGGTCAAGTCAATTGGGAGGTGAGTTTGAATGGAGAAAAACTGGATGAAGTAAAGTGTTTTAGATATCTGGGAGTGGATCTGGCAGCGGATGGAACCATGGAAGGCGGAAGTGAATCATAGGGTGGGGTAGGGGGCGAAAATCCTGGTAGCCTTAAAGAATGTGTGGAAGTCGAGAACATTATGTCGGAAAGCAAAAATGGGTATGTTTGAAGGAATAGTAGTTCCAACAATGTTGTATGGTTGCGAGGCGTGGACTGTGGATAGAGTTGTGCGCAGGAGGATGGATGTGCTGGAAATGAGATGTTTGAGGACAATGTGTGGTGTGAGGTGGTTTGATCGAGTAAGTAACGTAAGGGTAAGAGAGATGTGTGGAAATAAAAAGAGCGTGGTTGAGAGAGCAGAAGAGGGTGTTTTGAAATGGTTTGGGCACATGGAGAGAATGAGTGAGGAAAGATTGACCAAGAGGATATATGTGTTGGAGGTGGAGGGAACGAGGAGAAGAGGGAGACCAAATTGGAGGTGGAAAGATGGAGTGAAAAGGATTTTGTGTGATCGGGGCCTGAACATGCAGGAGGGTGAAAGGAGGGCAAGGAATAGAGTGAATTGGAGCGATGTGGTATACAGGGCTTGACGTGCTGTCAGTGGATTGAATCAAGGCATGTGAAGCGTCCGGGGTAAACCATGGAAAGCTGTGTAGGTATGTATATTTCCGTGTGTGGACGTGTGTATGTACATGTGTATGGGGTGGGGTTGGGCCATTTCTTTCGTCTGTTTCCTTGCGCTACCTCGCAAACGCGGGAGACAGCGACAAAGTATAAAAAAAAAAAAAAAATATATATATATATATATATATATATATATATATATATATATATATATATATATATATATATATATATATATAGAAATGGTGAAGAGCTTGTAGATTTATGTGCTGAAAAAGGACTGGTGATTGGGAATACCTGGTTTAAAAAGCGAGATATACATAAGTATAGGTATGTAAGTGGAAGAGATGGCCAGAGAGCGTTATTGGATTATGTGTTAATTGACAGACGCGCGAAAGCGAGACTTTTGGATGTTAATGTGCTGAGAGATGCAACTGGAGGGATGTCTGATCATTATCTTGTGGAGGCTAAGGTGAAGATTTGTATGGGTTTTCAGAAAAGAAGAGTGAATGTTGGGGTGAAGAGGGTGGTGAGAGTAAGTGAGCTTGGGAAGCAGACTTGTGTGAGGAAGTACCAGGAGAGACTGAGTACAGAATGGAAAAAGGTGAGAACAATGGAAGTAAGGGGAGTGGGGGAGGAATGGGATGTATTTAGGGAATCAGTGATGCCTTGCGCAAAAGATGCTTGTGGCATGAGAAGCGTGGGAGGTGGGATGATTAGAAAGGGTAGTGAGTGGTGGGATGAAGAAGTAAGATTATTAGTGAAAGAGAAGAGAGAGGCATTGGGATGATTTTTGCAGGGAAAAATTGCAGTTGAATGGGAGATGTATAAAAGAAAGAGACAGGAGGTCAAGAGAAAGGTGCAAGAGGTGAAAAAGAGGGCAAATGAGAGTTGGGGTGAGAGAGTATCATTAAATTTTAGGGAGAATAAAAAGATGTTCTGGAAGGAGGTAAATATAGTGCGTATGACAAGGGAGCAAATGGGAACTTCAGTGAAGGGCGCTAATGGGGAGGTGATAACAAGTAGTGGTGATGTGAGAATGGAGTGAGTATTTTGAAGGTTTGTTGAATGTGTTTGATGATAGAGTGGCAGATATAGGGTGTTTTGGTCGAGGTGGTGTGCGAAGTGAGAGGGTTAGGGAAAATGATTTGGTAAACAGAGAAGAGGTAGTAAAAGCTTTGCGGAAGACGAAAGCCGGCAAGGCAGCGGGTTTGTATGGTATTGCAGTGGAATTTATTAAAAAAGGGGGTGACTGTATTGTTGACTGGTTGGTAAGGTTATTTAATGTATGTATGACTCATGGTGAGGTGCCTGAGGATTGGCGGAATGCTTGCATAGTGCCATTGTACAAAGGCAAAGGGGATACGAGTGAGTGCTCAAATTACAGAGGTATAAGTTTGTTGAGTATTCCTGCTAAATTATACGGGAGGGTATTGATTGAGAGGGTGAAGGCATGTACAGAGCATCAGACTGGGGAAGAGCAGTGTGGTTTCTGAAGTGGTAGAGGATGTGTGGGTCAGGTGTTTGCTTTGAAGAATGTATGTGAGAAATACTTAGAAAAGCAAATGGATTTGTATGTAGCATTTATGGATCTGGAGAAGGCATATGATAGAGTTGATAGAGATGCTTTTGTGGAAGGTATTAAGAATATATGGTGTGGGAGGCAAGTTGTTAGAAGCAGTGAAAAGTTTTTATCGAGGACGTAAGGCATGTGTACGTGTAGGAAGAGAGGAAAGTGATTGATTCTCAGTGAATGTAGGTTTGCGGCAGGGGTGTGTGATGTCTCCATGGTTGTTTAATTTGTTTATGGATGGGGTTATTAGGGAGGTGAATGCAAGAGTTTTGGAAAGAGGGGCAAGTATGAAGTCTGTTGTGGATGAGAGAGCTTGGGAAGTGAGTCAGTTGTTGTTCGCTGATGATACAGCGCTGGTGGCTGATTCATGTGAGAAACTGCAGAAGCTGGTGACTGAGTTTGGTAAAGTGTGTGAAAGAAGAAAGTTAAGAGTAAATGTGAATAAGAGCAAGGTTATTAGGCACAGTAGGGTTGTGGGTCAAGTCAATTGGGAGGTAAGTTTGAATGGAGAAAAACTGGATGAAGTAAAGTGTTTTAGATATCTGGGAGTGGATCTGGCAGCGGATGGAACCATGGAAGGCGGAAGTGAATCATAGGGTGGGGGAGGGGGCGAAAATCCTGGTAGCCTTGAAGAATGTGTGGAAGTCGAGAACATTATCTCGGAAAGCAAAAATGGGTATGTTTGAAGGAATAGTGGTTCCAACAATGTTGTATGGTTGCGAGGCGTGGGCTATGGATAGAGTTGTGCGCAGGAGGGTGGATGTGCTGGAAATGAGATGTTTGAGGACAATGTGTGGTGTGAGGTGGTTTAATCGAGTAAGTAATGTTAGGGTAAGAGAGATGTGTGGAAATAAAAAGAGCGCGGTTGAGAGAGCAGAAGAGGGTGTTCTGAAATGGTTTGGGCACATGGAGAGAATGAGTGAGGAAAGATTGACCAAGAGGATATATATGTCGGAGGTGTAGGGAACGAGGAGAAGTGGGAGACCAAATTGGAGGTGGAAAGATGGGATGAAAAAGATTTTGAGTTATCAGGGGCCTGAACATGCAGGAGGGTGAAAGGCGGGCAAGGAATAGAGTGAATTGGATCGATGTGGTATACCGGGGTTGACGTGCTGTCAATGGATTGAATCAGGGCATGTGAAGCGTCTGGGGTAAACCATGGAAAGTTGTGTGGGGCCTATTGCATTATTGCATGACAGATAGAGACTGAGTGTGAACGAATGGGGCCTTTGTTGTCTTTTCCTAGCGCTACCTCGCACACATGATGGGGGAGGGGGATGGTATTCCATGTGTGGCGAGGTGGCGATGGGAATGAATAAAGGCAGACAGTGTGAGTTGTGTGCATGGGTATATAGGTATGTGTCTGTGTGTGTATATATATGTGTATATTGAGATGTATAGGTATGTATATTTGCGTGTGTGGACGTGTATGTATATACATGTGTATGGGGGTGGGTTAGGCCATTTCTTTCGTCTGTTTCCTTGCGCTACCTCGCAAACGCGGGAGACAGCGACAAAGCAAGATAAAAATATATATATATATATATATATATATATATATATATATATATATATATATATATATATATATATATATATATATATATATATATATATATATATATATATTTTCCCTGGGGATGGGGAGAAAGAATACCTCCCACGTATTCCCTGCGTGTCGTAGAAGGCGACTAAAAGGGAAGGGAGCGGGGGGCTGGAAATCCTCCCCTCTCGTTTTTTTTTTTTTTTTTTTTTTTTTTTTTAATTTTCCAAAAGAAGGAACAGAGAAGAGGTCCAGGTGAGGATATTCCCTCAAAGGCCCAGTCCTCTGTTCTTAACGCTACCTCGCTATCGCGGGAAATAGCGAATAGTATGAAAAAAAAAAAAAAATATATATATATATATATATATATATATATATATATATATATATATATATACATATATATCATTTTTATTTTTTTATTACTTTGCTTTGTCGCTGTCTCCCGCGTTTGCGAGGTAGCGCAGGGAAACAGACGAAAGAATGGCCCAACCCACCCACATACACTTGTATATACATACACGCCCACACACGCATATATACATACTTCTACATCTCAATGTGTACATATATATGTACACACAGACATTACATATATACACAAGTACATAATTCATACTGTCTGCCTTTATTCATTCCCATCGCCACCCCGCCATACATGGAATAACAACCCCATCCCCCCTCATGTGTGCGACGTAGCGCTAGGAAAAGACAAGAAAAGCCCCATTCGTTCACACTCATTCTCCAGCTGTCATGTAATAATGCACCGATATCACAGCTCCCTTTCCACATCCAGGCCCCACAGGACTTTCCATGGTTTACCCCAGACGCTTCACATGCCCTTGTTCAATCCATTGACAGCACGTCGACCCGGTATACCACATCGTTCCAATTCACTCTACTCCTTGCACGCCTTTCACCCTCCTGCATGTTCAGGCCCCGATCACTCAAAATCTTTTTCACTCCATCTTTCCACCTCCAATTTCGTTTCCCGCTTCTCCTCGTTCCCTCCACCTGTGACACATATATCCTCTTGGTCAATCGTTCCTCACTCATTCTCTTCATCTGACCAAACCATTTCAAAACACCCTCTTCTGCTCTTTCAACCTCACTCTTTTTATTACCACACATCTCTCTTACCCTATTGTTACTTACTCGATCAAACCACCTCATACCACATATTGTCCTCAAACATCTCATTTCCAGCACATCCACCCGCCTGCGCACAACTCTATCCATAGCCCACGCCTCGCAACGATTCAACATTCTTTGAACCACTATTCCTTCAAATATACCCATTTTTGCTTTCCGAGATAATGTTCTCGACTTCCACACATTCGTCAAGGCTCCCAGAATTTTCACCCCCTCCCCCACCCTATGATTCACTTCCGCTTCCATGGTTCCATCCGCTGCCAAATCCACTCCCATGTATCTAAAACACTACACTTCCTCCAGTTTTTCTCCATTCAAACTTACCTCTCAATTGACTTGACCCTCAACCCTACTGTACCTAATAACCTTGCTCTTATTGACATTCACTCTCAACTTTCTTCTTTCACACACTACACAAAAAACTGTCACCATGAATCAGCCACCAGCGCTGTATCATCAGCGAACAACAACTGACTCACTTCCCAAGCTTTCTCATCCACAACAGACTGCATACTAGCCCCTCTTTCCAAAACTCTTGCATTCACCTCCCTAACAACCCTATCCATAAACAAATTAAACAACCATGGAAACATCACACACCCCTGCCGCAAACCTACCTTCACTGGGAACCAATCACTTTCCTCTCTTCCTACATGTACACATGCCTTACATCCCTGATAAAAACTGTTCAATGCTTCTATCAACTTGCATCGCACACCATATATTCTTAATACCTTCCACAGAGTATCTCTATCAACTGTATCATATGCCTTCTGTAGATCCGTAAATTCTACATACAAATTCATTTGCTTTTTTAAGTATTTCTCACATACATTCCTGAAAGCAAACACCTGATCCTCACATCCTCTACCACTTTTGAAACCACACTGCTCTTCCCCAATCTGATGCTTTGTACATCCTTTCACCCTCCCATGTAATTTCCTAGGAATACTCAACACACTTATACCTCTGTAATTTGAGCACTCACCTTTATCCCCTTTGCCTTTGTACAATGGCACTATGCATCCATTCCGACAATCCTCAGGCACCTCACCATGAGTCATACATACATTAAATATCCTTACCAACCAGTCAACAACATAGTCACCCACTTTTTTAATGAATTCCACTGCAATACCATCCAAACCCGCTGCCTTGCCGGCTTCTCTCTTCCGCAAAGCTTTTACTACCTTTCTCTGTTTACCAAATCATTCTCCCTAACCCTCTCATTTCGCACACCACCTCAACCAAGACACCCTATATCTGCCACTCTGTCATCTAACACAGTCAACAAACCTATCAAAATACTCACTCCATCTCCTCACATCACTACTTGTTATTAACTCCCCGCTAGCCCTGTTCACTGATGTTCCCATATGTTCTCTTGTCTTACGCACTTTATTTACCTATTTCCAAAACATCTTTTTATTCTCCCTAAAATCTAATGATGCACTCTCACCCCAACTCTCATTTGCTCTCTTTTTACCTCTTGTACCTCCCTCTTGACCTCCTGCCTCTTTCTATTATACATCCCACTCATGTGCACTATTTCCCTGCAAAACTCGTCCAAATGCCTCTCTCTTCTCTTTCACGAATAATCTCACTTCTTCATCCCACCACTCACTACCCTTTCTAATCAGCCCACCTCCCACGCTTCTCATGCCACAAGCATCTTATGCGCAAGCCATCACTGCTTCCCTAAATATATTCCATTCCTCCCCAACTCCCCTTACGTCCTTTGCTCTCACCTTTTTCCTTTCTGCATTCAGTCTCTCCTGGTACTTCCTCACACAAATCTCCCTCCAAGGTCACTTACTCTCACCGCTGTCTTCACCCCAAAATTTTCTCTTCTTCCCTGAAAACCTCTACATATCTTTACCTTCGCCTCCATAAAATGATGATCAGACATCCCTCTAGTTGCACCTCTCAGCGCATTAACGTCCAAAAGTCTCTCGTTCGCACGTCTATCAATTAATACGTAATCCAATAACGCTCTCTGGCCATCTCTCCTACTTACATGCATATACTTATGTATATCTCTCTTTTTGAACCAGGTATTCCCAATCACCAGTCCTTTTTCAGCACACAAATCTACAAGTTCCTGACCATTTCCATTTACAACACTGAACACCCCATGTACACCAATCATTCCCTCAACTGCCACATTACTCACCTTTGCATTCAAATCACTCATCACTATAAACCGGTCTCGTGCATCAAAGCTGCTATCACATTCACTCAGCTGCTCCCAAAACACTTGCCTCTCATGATCTTCCTTCTCATGCCCAGGTGCATAGACACCATTATTCACCCATCTCTCTCCATCCACTTTCAGTTTTACCTATATCAATCTAGAGTATACTTTCTTACACTCTATCACATATTCTCACAACTGCTTCAGGAGTAGTGCTACTCCTTCCTTTGCCCTAGTTCTCTCACCAACCCCTAACTTTACTCCTAAGACATTTCCAAACCACTCTTCCCCTTTACCTTTGAGCTTCGTTTCACCCAGAGTCAAAACATCCAGGTTCCTTTTCTCATACTACATATCTCTCCTCTTTTCTCATCTTGGCTACATCCACACACATCTAGACAGCCCAATCTGAGCCTTCCAGGAGGATGAGCACTCCCCGCATGACTCCTTCTCTTTTAGGAAGTCACAATGCATGAAGGTGAGGGTTTCTATCCCCCCGCTCCCGTCCCCTTTAGTCGCCTTCTCCGACACGCGGGGAATGCGTGGGAAGTATCCTTTCTCCCGTATCCCCAGGGATACATTTCAAACTATACATACACAGACATTTCAAACTATACATACACAGACATTTACATATATACACATGTAAATATTCATACTTGCTGACTTCATCCTTTCCTGTCGCCACCCCGCCACACATGAAATAGCATCCTCCAACCCCCCCCCCCCCCATCCCTTCCCTTCCAGCGAGGTAGCGCCAGGAAAAAAGACAAAACAGGACACATTCGTTCACGCTCAGTCTCTAGCTGTCATGTAATAATGCACCGATACACCGATACCACAGCTCCCTTTCCACATCCAGGCCCCACAGACCTTTCCATGTTTTACCCTAAACGCTTCACATGTCTTGGTTCAATCCATTGACAGCACGTCGACCACGTTTTACCACATCTTTCCAATTATCTCTATTCCTTGCACACCTCTCACCCTCCTGTATGTTCAGACCCCGATCGCTCAAAATTTTTCTCACTTCCCCAGAAGTGGCTAAGTCGTTCTCGCGTTAGTGCTGAGGTGGTGGGTAGGTACGTCATTTTGACTGCTGAGGTGGAAAGGTCACTCTACCATGACTGCTGAGACAAGTTAGACACTCTTATGTTATGATAACCTCACCCGCTGCGTCAGACGTCACTTATATTTTATGTCCACCATGTTAACCTCACCAGCTGCGTCAAGCGTCTCTCTCATGTTATGTTCACCTCGCCAGCTGTGTCAGGCGTCTAGGTGCGTGACGGTGGTGGTGGTGGTGAGTGACGACCCAGCCTTCCTGGCCACCTTCGCCCAGTTCTCCCTCAAGGGCCGCCTCCTGGGATCGTCGACCAGGCTCCTGGTCGTGACCCGCCTGCCGCTCATACAGCTGGAAGACCTGCTGAGCAGCTACTGGACCTTCTCCATGATGAACGCTATGTTCCTCAACATGAACGATGCTACAGCTTGCTCAAGGTACTCTGGAATGATCATCTACATTGATACTTTTTGTACCTTTGCCAGAGAGCTAGCCAACTAGTTATATAAACACTGTATGATTCATTATCAGCCAACTAGTTATATAAACACTATGATTCATCATCAGCCAGCTAGTTATATAAACACTGTATGATTCATCATCAGCCAGCTAGTTATATAAACACTGCTTCTGTATGATTCATCCTCAGCCAACTAGTTATATAAACACTGCTTCTGTATGATTCATCGTCCAAACAGTCACGGCAGATGGTCACTGTCATATTCGTTCTCAAAGTTCACACCACCAGATGTCTTTACTCCTGCACTAGTAAAAACCGTGCCTTCCTCTATATCTTTGGCGTACTGCCTTCCAACTATTACACTTCTTCTTCATGTACAAGTAGAAATAACATCATCACTCTGTATGACGTATTAGGCAATATTCTGGTAACTATGTTGAGGAAGTTATCAGTACATGTAGAAACTTTTCCACGTCAGCTGAAGGTTTAGTAAAGTCAACACTGCACGTACACTCTGCTCGTACGCTCTGCACGTACACTCTGCACGTACGCTCTGCACGTACACTCTTCACCTACATACGCTCAGCACTTGCGCACACTTGGCACGTACGTACGCTCAGCACGTACAATCTGCACGTAAGCACGCTCTGCAAGTACGTGCACTCTGCACTTAGGTACACTCTGGATGTACGTACACTCTGCACGTACGTACACTCGGCACTTACGTACACTCTACACGAACGTACGCTCTGCACGTACATACACTCTACACGTAGGTGCAGTCTGCACGTACGTACGCTCTGCACGTACGTACAGTCTGCAGGTACATACACTTTCCATGTACGTACACCTTGCACGTGCGTACGCTCTGCACTTACGTAAACTCTGCACGTGTGTACACTCTGCACGTATGTACACTCTGCATGTACGCACACTCTGCACGTACATACGCTCTGCACGTACATACGCTCTGCACGTACGTACATACTGCACTTACGTACAATTTCCATATACGTACACTCTGCACGTATTTACGCTCTGCACGTACATACACTATGCTCGTATGTACGCTCTGGACGTACGTACACTCTGCACGTAGGTGCACTCTGCACGTACGTACACTCTGCACGTACGTACACTCTGCACGTACGTACACTTTCCTTGTACGTACACTCTGCACGTACGTACATTCTGCGCGTACATACGCTCTGCACGTACGTACACTCTTCACGTATGTACGCTCTGCACGTACGTACACTCTGCACGAACGTACACTTTCCATGTACGTACATTCTGCACGTACGTACGCTCTGCACGTAGGTACATTCTGCAAGTACGTACACTCTACACGTAAGTACACTCTGAACGTACGTACACTTTGCACGTACGTGCGCTTTGCACTTGCGTAAACTCTTAACGTATGTGCATTCTGCACGTACGTACACTTTCCATGTACATAAACTCTGCATGCACATACACTCTGCACGCACGTACACTTTACACGTACGTGCGTTCAGCACTTTCGTAAACTCTGCATGTATGTACACTCTGCACATACGTACAATCCGTACGTACGTACACTTTCCATATACGTACACTCTGCATGTACGTACGCTCTGCACGTACGTACACCCTGCACGTACCTACACTCTGCAAGTACGTACACCCTGCGCGTACACTCTGCAAGTACGTACATTCTGCACGTAATACACTGCACGTACACTCTGCACGTACGTACACTGTGCACGTACGTAAACTCTGCACATACGTATGCTGTGCACGTACGTACACTCTACACGTACGTTCGCCCAGCACGTACACTCTTCACGTGCCTACGCTCTGCACGTACGTAAGCTCTGCACGAACACTCTGCAAGTACGTACACTCTGAAAATACACTCTGCACGTACGTACACTCTGCACGTACCTACACTCTGCACGTACGTACACTCTGCACGTACGTACGCTTTGCACGTACACTCTACAAGTACGTATACTCTGCACGTAATTCACTGCACGTACACTCTGCACGTACGTACACTTTCTATGAACGCACACTCTGCACGAATGTAGGCTCTGCACGTAGGTACACTCTGCACGTACGTACACTCTGCACGTACGTACACTCTGCACTTACGTACACTCTGCAAGTACTAAGTTCTGCACGTAAGTACGCTCTGTACTTACGTACGATTTGGACGTACGTGCGCTCTGCACGTACACCTCGCACGTACACTCTACACGTACATACACTCGGCACGTACGTACGCTACGCACGTACGTACACTCTGCACGTACATTCTACACGTACGTACGCTCTGCACGTACACCCCTGCACGTACGTAAGCTCTGCACGTACACTCTGCACGTACGTACGCTCTGCACGTAGGTGCACTCTGCACGTACAATCTCTCTCTTTCTCAAAACATCTAGTATTGCGCGGAGGTTCAGACATCATGCCCATGTCGGTCACTGTGTCTGTATAGATCCGTTCATAAGAAATGCCAACACTCGCGAAAGAATGCAAAATGTCTCCTTCTTCACTATCACTCACTATCATGTTCACCCTGAACGGAGGCAACTCCTAACTCATCTTCTCTAAACCATTGTTAGATACATCTTCACGTCCCACACCAATCATTATAAACCTGGACATGAATAAATACATTCATTATCTTCACTATCTATTAATTCTTCACTTCGTCACTGCTGTTATGGAGTCCACTCGAATTTGTACAGCGACAAGTCTTTAAACAACCGATACTTCCCATTTTCTCCGACTTTATTGAAACGTATAATCTTGACCCTTGGACAGGACACTTTACAAAACTGATCAAAGGCTATCACCCTCGCCACCATACGCCCTTATAGTGACCCCTGGGGTGGGTCAGGTGATAAAACTCAAAACATAATGAACATACGTCTGACCTGACCATCGTGGGTCAGGTCATATTGTTCTTAACCCTGTTTTATGAGAAATGTGTTGATTGCAGGATTTAAGAAGAAAACAAATGAAAAAAAGAACTCAAAGAAAACAGAAAAAACGTGAAAGAAAGATTGATATTGTCTCCAACAGAATGAAACATGAGAGCAAAGATTATAATTGTCTCCAACAGAATGAGACATGAGAACAAGCTTTTGTTTTAAATTGAGTCGTCCTGTCCAGCAGGTGGACGGTGTACGTGCACATGCCTTACTCCCGCCTCGGAGCCCAGATGGTGCGCGTCGCCTCGTGGGAGACTGGTGCTGGATTACGACTGCACACTCAACTGAAGCTCTTCCCGAACAAGTTTCTCAAGTATGTAATGTAGGAAACATAGTATATATGTTTCCTTGAGCGTTGATCGGTGCTACGACCTACTCATAGAAAGTCTGATTTATATTTTCATCTTTGAAAGGATCTAATAGTCTGTTCCTGTTTCCATTCCTATATACTGTATTCTTCTTTTGTATGGATATAACCAACGTGTTAGGTTGTTATATATACATTAAGTGGGTGTGATTTTTGCAGGGAAAAAGTGCAAATGACTGGGAGATGTATGAAAGAAAGAGGCAGGAGGTCAAGAGAAAGATGCAAGGGGTGAAGAAGAGTGCAAATGAGAGTTGGGGTGAGAGAGTATCATCAAATTTTGGGGAGAATAAAAAGATGTTTTAGAAGGAGGTAAATAAAGTGCGTAAGACAAGAGAACACATGGGATCATCGGTGAAGGAGGCTAAACGGGAGGTAATGACAAATAGTGGTGATGTGAAAAGGAAATGGAGGGATTATTTTGAAGGTTTGTTGAATGTGTTACATGATAGAGTGGCAGATATAGGATGTTTTGGTCGAGGTGGTGTGCGAAGTGAGAGGGTCAGGGAGAATAGTTTGGTAAACGGAGAAGAGGTAGTGAAAGCCATGCGGAGGATGAAAGCCGGCAAGGCGGCGGGTTTGCATGTTATTGCAGCGGTATTTATTGAAAACGGGGGTGACTATGTTGTTAACTGGTTAGTGAGGATATTTCATATATGTATGGCTCATGGTGAAGTGCCCGAGGATTGGCAGAGTGCATGTATAGTGCCATTGTATAAAGGCAAAGGGGATAAAGGTGAGTGTTCAAATTACAAAGGTATAAGTTTGTTTAGTATTCCTAAGAGATTGTATGGGAGGTTATTGATTGAGAGGATGAAGACATGTACAGAACATCAGATTGGGGAAGAGCAGTGTGGTTTCAGAAGTGGTAGAGGAAGTATGGATCAGGTGTTTGTTCTGAAGGGAGTGTTTGAGAAATACTTAGAAAAGCAAATGGATTTGTATGTTGCATTTGTGGATCTAGAGAAGGCATATGATAGAGTTGATAGAGATGCTCTGTGGAAGGTATTAAGAGCATACGGTGTGGGAGGCAAGTTGCTGGAAGCAATGAAAAGTTTTTATCGACTACTTAAGGCATGTGTACGAGTAGGAAGAGAGGAAAGTGATTGGTTCTCAGTGAACGTTGGTTTGCGGCAGGGGTGCGTGATATCTCAATGGTTGTTTAATTTGTTTATGGATGGGGTTGCTAGGGAAGTGAATGAAAGAGGTTTTTTTTTGGAGAAAGGGGCAAGTATGCAGTCTGTTGTGGATGAGAGATTTGGGGAAGTGAGTCAGTTCTTGTTCGGTGATGGTACAGCGCTGGTGGCTGATTCGAGTGAGAAAATGCAGAAGCTGTGACTGAGTTTGGTAAAGTGTGTGAAAGAAGTAAGCTGAGAGTGAATGTGAATAAGAGCAAGGTTCTCAGGTTGAGGAACAAGTCAGCTGGGAGGCAAGTTTGAATGGAGAGTGACTGGAGGAAGTGAAGTGTTTGAGATATCTGGGAGTGGATTTGACAGCGGATGGAACCATGGAAGCGGAAGTGGGTCACAGGATGGGGGGAGGGGGCGAAGGTTCCGGGAGCGTTTAAGAATATGTGGAGGGCGAGAGCTTTATTTCGGAAAGCAAAAATGGGTATGTTTGAAGGAAAAGTGGTTCCAACAATGTCATATGGTTGCGAGGCGTGGGCTATAGAGAGGGTTGTTCGGAGGTGGGTGGATGTGCTGGAAAAGAGATATTTGAGGACAATATGCGGTGTGAGGTGGTTTGATCGAGTAAATAATGAAAGGGTAAGAAATATGGGTGGTAGCAAAAAGAGTGTGGTTGAGAGAGCACAAAAGGGTGTGTTGAATTGATTTGGTCACGTGGAGAAAATGAGTGAGGAAAGATTGACAAAAAGGATATATGTGTCAGAGGTGGAGGGAACGACAAATGAGAGATGAAATTGGAGGTGGAAAGATGGAGAGAAAAAGATTTTGAGCGATCGGGGCCTAAAAATGCAGGAGGGTGAAAGGCGTACGAGGAATAAAGTGAATTGGAACGATGTGGTATACGTGCTGTCAATGGATTGAGCCAGGGCATGTGAAGCGTTTGGGGTAAACCATGGAAAGTTTTGTGGGGCCTGGATGTAGAAAGGGAGCTGTGGTTTCGGTGCATTATACATAACGGCTAGAGACTGAGTGTGAACGAGTGTGGCCTTTGTTGTCTCTTCCTAGCGCTACCGCGCAAGAGTGCGGGGGAAACGGGGTGTCATTGGATGTTGGCGGGGTTGCGACGAGAAAGAATAAAGGCAACAAGTGAGAATTATGCACATCTGTATGTATGTATATGTCTCTGTATGTATATATATATATATATATATATACGTTGAAATGTATATGTATATGTACGTGTGTGGACGTGTATGTGTATACATGTGTATGTGGGTGGGTTGGGCCATTATTTCGTCTGGTTGCATGAGCTACCTCGCTAACGCGGAAGACAGCGACATAGTATGATAAATATATATATATATATATATATATATATATATATATATATATATATATATATATATATATATATATATATATATATATATATATATATATATATATATATAAATGTGAATAAGAGCAAGGTTCTTAGGTACAATAGGGTTGAGGGTGAAGTTAATTGGGAGGTAAGTTTGAATGGAGAAAAACTGGAGGAAGTAAAGTGTTTTAGATATCTGGGAGTGGATCTGGCAGCGGATGGAACCATGGAAGCGGAAGTGAATCATAATGGCTTTGTACAACATTAATAAAGATTTCCTGTCGGGTACTCAAAATGAACCCGGAGATACTTAAGAATGTTTAACCTTTTATTACCATTTATAACCAAAGAATCTATATGCTTTTTCCAGTTTAATCTTCGGTCAGAGTTTAATCCAAGAAAATCTTACGTTAGCGCAGAAGGGAATCGGGTTGTTGTCCAATTTTAGCTGCAAATTCGGGATCTTATTTTTATGGGTAAAAGCAACCGCGACACTTTTAGCTAGTGGAAACTTAAATCCCTACTGTAGCGCCCAACGTTGAACGGATTCAAGTGCAACTTGAACGAGCTCAACAGAAAACCACAAATTAGGCGAGGAGTGCCATATTGTACAATCGTCGCCATAAAGTGAGTATTTAAGATTTCGAGGGACGGAAGCTGGAGACAGAATATCGTTAATCGTAATAGTAAATAGTGTTGGGCTCAGAAGGCTGCCTTGCGGCACCCCATTTTCGTGGACAAATATGTCCGAGATTACGTTAGATGCAGCAATCTTGACAGCAAATGCTATGTCCAGTAAAACAGATTTAAACAAAAATAGGTAAAGAACCTCTTAAACCAATAGCCTAAAGTTTGCTCAAGATTCCGTTTCGCCATGTCATGTCAAAGGCTTTTTCCAATTCTAAGAAAACTTCAATTAAAAAATCTAACTTTATAAAAGTGTCTAAAATGTTAAGCTTTGGTGTATTAAGATAAATACCATAATTCGCTGACATCACAAATGATTCGGTGTTCAATGGACATATTCACTGCAGGAGCTTCTACATGTACTTTATAAGGATCAGACCTCATTGGTTAAGTGTTACAGATGAAACGTATGGTCTTTCATGTTATAATCTCCAGTACACCTGCAATATATCTCATTACCAGATATACTACAAGAAAAATAACTAAGACTCTATATCCGTAGCTTTTACGGCGCAACAGTGAACGTCACTGCCCTACCGTACGCACCACATTGGATGGAGTCTGTAGAACAGGCAGCTGACGGCACCCACAGAAAGAGATACTCTGGTACAGACTTTCTTCTCCTGACCACAGTAGCAGATACCCTCAATTTCACCTACAATGTCCTGCACTCTGAATCCTGGGACGCGGTAAGAATTACGCCGATTATATTTTTTTTTTTTATTATACTTTGTCGCTGTTTCCCGCGTTTGCGAGGTAGCGCAAGGAAACAGACGAAAGAAATGGCCCAAACCCCCCCCCCCCATACACATGTATATACATACGTCCACACACGCAAATATACATACCTATACATCTCAATGTACACATATATATACACACACAGACATATACATATATACACATGTACGTAATTCATACTGTCTGCCTTTATTTGTTCCCATCGCCACCTCGCCACACATGTAATAACAACCCCCTCCCCCCTCATGTGTGCGAGGTAGCGCTAGGAAAAGACACCAAAGGCCCCATTCGTTCACACTCAGTCTCTAGCTGTCATGTAATAATGCACCGAAACCACAGCTCCCTTTCCACATCCAGGCCCCAAACACTTTCCATGGTTTACCCCAGACGCTTCAATTGCCCTGGTTCAATCCATTGACAGCACGTCGACCCCGGTATACCACATCGTTCCAATTTACTCTATTCCTTGCACGCCTTTCACCCTCCTGCATGTTCAGGCCCCGATCACTCAAAATCTTTTTCACTCCATCTTTCCACCTCCAATTTGGTGTCCCACTTCTCCTCGTTCCCCCCACCTCCGACACATATATCCTCCTGGTCAATCTTTCCTCACTCATTCTCTCCATGTGACCAAACCATTTCAAAACACCCTCTTTTGCTCTCTCAACCACGCTCTTTTTATATCCACTCATCTCTCTTACCCTTACATTACTTACTCGATCAAACCACCTCACACCAGATATTGTCCTCTAACATCTCATTTCCAGCACATCCACCCTCCTGCGAACAACTCTATCCATAGCCCACGCCTCGCAACCATACAACATTGTTGGAACCACTATTCCTTCAAACATACCCATTTTTGCTTTCCGAGATAATGTTCTCGACTTCCAAACATTCTTCAAGGCTCCCAGAATTTTCGCCCCCTCCCCCACCCTATGATTCACTTCCGCTTCCATGGTTCCATCCGCTGCCAGATCCACTCCCAGATATCTAAAACACTCCAGCTTTTCTACATTCAAACTCACCTCCCAATTGACTTGACCTTCAACCCTACTGTACCTAATAATCTTGCTCTTATTCACATTCACTCTTAACTTTCTTCTTTCACACACTTTACCAAACTCAGTCACCAACTTCTGCAGTTTCTTACATGAATCAGGAACCAGCGCTGTATCATCAGCGAACAACAACTGACTCACTTCCCAAGCTCTCTCATCCACAACAGACTTTATACTTGCCCCTCTTTCCAAAACTCTTACATTCAACTCCCTAACAACCCAATCCATAAACAAATTAAACAACCATGGAGACATCACGCACCCCTGCCGCAAACATACATTCACTGAGAACCAATCACTTTCCTCTCTTCCTACACGTACACATGCCTTACATCCTCGATAAAAACTTTTCACTGCTTCTAACAACTTCCCTCCCACACCATATATTCTTAAGACCTTCCACAGAGCATCTCTATCAACTCTATCATATGCCTTCTCCAGATCCATAAATGCTACATACAAATCCATTTGTTTTTCTAAGTATTTCTCACATACATTCTTCAAAGCAAACACCTGATCCACACATCCTCTACCAACTCTGAAACCACACTGCTCTTCCCCAATCTGATGCTCTGTACATGCCTTCACCCTCTCAATCAATACCCTCCCATATATTTTACCAGGAATACTCAACAAGCTTATACCTCTGTAATTTGAGCACTCACTCTTATCCCCTTTGCCTTTGTACAATGGCACTATGCAAGCATTCCGCCAATCCTCAGGCACCTCACCATGAATTATACATACATTAAATAACCTTACCAACCAGTCAACAATACAGTCACCCCCTTTTTTAATAAATTCCACTGCAATACCATCCAAACCTGCTGCCTTGCCGGCTTTCATCTTCCGTACAGCTTTTACTACCTCTTCTCTATTTACCAAATAATTTTCCCTAGCCCTCTCACTTTGCGCACCACCTCGACCAAAACACCCTACATCTGCCACTCCATCATCAAACACATTCAACAAGCCTTCAAAATACTCACTCCATCTCCTTCTCACATCACCGCTACTTGTTATTACCTCCCCGTTAGCCCCCTTCACTGAAGTTCCCATTTGCTCCCTTGTCTTACGCACTTTATTTACCTCCTTCCAAAACATCTTTTTATTCTCCCCGAAATTTAATGATACTCTCTCACCCTATATATATATATATATATATATATATATATATATATATATATATATATATATATATATATATATATATATATAGGTCACTATAGGTCTTGCTGGAAAATTTTGTTTATGTGTTTTGATAAATCCATACATATATGGCAATGAAGGGGACAAAGATGACAAACTTTTGATAAGAGAAATGTTACCTTTCAACAACAACTTCATTTTTTAATTGAAGTCAGAATTAACTGCTTCTAAGGGATTTTTACTAAGTTTAGAATATGTTGTCTTATCATTTAGATGATCATTCATTTTAGATAAAAGTTACTTTTGTCTAAAATCACAACAGTGTTAGCCTTATCTGCTTTAGTAATATGTATATCCTTGTCTTTTTTAAGGTGTTAATAGCTCTTATGAATCTTTTAGGGCAATTAGCTTCCACTGGTTTTGACAAACTGGCATGCACTAAACCCTTGCAAATAATAATATAATCATTACTTAGATTACTGTATTTTTCTAAATTACAAAAAGACTTTGTGACATCAACACAGCTGGCTTCTCTGTTTGAGCACACAAAACTTAATCCATAGCCTAATGCACACAAGGCATCTTTATCTAGTTGTTTATTAGACAGGTTTAAGACAATATATGTATATATATATATATATATATATATATATATATATATATATATATATATATATATATATATATATATATATATATATATATATATATCTTATATATATATCTCTCTTATTAAAGCAGGTATTCTCGATCACCAGTCCTTTTTCAGCACATAAATCTACAAGCTCTTCACCATTTCCATTTACAACACTGAACACCCCATGTACACCAATTATTCCCTCAACTGCCACATTACTCACCTTTGCATTCAAATCACCCATCACTATAACCCGGTCTCGTGCATCAAAACTACTAACACACTCACTAAGCTGCTCCCAAATCACTTGCCTCTCAGGAACTTTCTTCTCATGCCCAGGTGCATATGCACCAGTAATCACCAATCTCTCTCCATCCACTTTCAATTTTCCCATATCAATCTCGATTTTACTTTCTTACACTCTGTCACGTACTCCCACCACTCCTGTTTCAGGTGTAGTGCTACTCCTTCCCTTGCTCTTGCCCTCTCACTAACCCCTGACTTTACTCCCAATGCATTCCCAAACCACTCTTCCCCTTTACCCTTGAGCATCGTTTCACTCAGAGCCAAAACATCCAGGTTCCTTTCCTCAAACATACTACCTATCTCACCTTTTTTCTCATCTTGGATACATCCACACACATTTAGACACCCTATTCTGAGCCTTCGAGGGGGATAAGCACTCCCCGCGTGATTCCTTCTTCTGTTCCCCTTTTAGAAAGTCAAAGTACAATATATATATATATATGTATATATATATATATACATATATATATATATATATATATATATATGTATATATATATATATATATATATATATATATATATATATATATATATATATATATATATATATATATATATATATATATATATATATATACATATATATATATATATATATATATATATGTATATATATCGTTTTGGAAGGAGGTAAATAAAGTGCGTAAGACAAGGGAGCAAATGGGAACTTCAGTGAAGGGGGCTAATGGGGAGGTGATAACTATTGGTGATGTGAGAAGGAGATGGAGTGAGTATTTTGAAGGTTTGTTGAATGTGTTTGATGATAGAGTGGCAGATATAGGGTGTTTTGGTCGAGGTGGTGTGCAAAGTGAGAGGGTTAGGGAAAATGATTTGGTAAACAGAGAAGACGTAGTAAAAGCTTTGTACCTCCCACGTAGGTGTAGGGTGAGTTTCTGTATAGTGTGTAGGCTGTACTTCCCACGTAGGTGTAGGGTGAGTCTCTGTAAAGTGTGCAGGCTGTGCCTCCCACGTAATAGTAGAGTAACTCTCTCTATAGTGTGCAGGCTGTGCCTCCCACGTAGGTGTAGGGTGAGTCTCTATAGTGTGCAGGCTGTGCCTCCCCCATAGGGGTGGTTAACAACGAGCTCATAGTGTCCTTGTTGACATTTAAGTTCATCAGTTACAAGAATCCAACGTGATTCATCTGTCATTTATCTACGTTCTCTGTCAGATGTGACACACTGGAAGGTAATCATATTGCAATAGAAAATCGATGTATTGGGTAAAGTAATATATGAATAAAAGACAAACCTGTATCGTACTCTTTTCTAATAGCTTGATCATGTTTTCATTATGTTTACTTGATCAACTGTCCAGTATATTTCAGCTGGAGCTGTGTGCTATCTTTACTGTATCGCACTATGTATATGAGTTCTGGTTATATACGTATACTATAGGTGAAAACATTTTCTTGTGTCAGGTAGTCAAGCGTGTGGAGGAACGGGTGTCCTTCATGGCAGCTCAGTACTTCAGTGTCTTACCCCAGCGCCTCGAACAGTATGACTTCTCCTTTATATATGAAGTTTCCACCCTGGACCTATGTGCCGCCAAACCAGGACTAAAGCCACGGTGGCAGAGTCTGTACTACCCTCTGGCTGATGGGGTCTGGTTCTCCATCATCTCAGTCCTGTTGTTCGTACCTGTGTCGCTTCACATGGTAATCATGTGTCTTCCTTTTGTTTGTCTTTGTAGATCTGAATGTCAGTCGATATAGCAAAACACATTCCATAGATAACGTAGTAATATATTTGCATAAACTAACCGATATATTTATAATTCCTTTAATGGAAAAAACTCTAGTCATACAAGACATGTAATCATAGATGCAAAATCTTAACATACCAGCAAATGGGGAATGTAATAACAGATAGTGATGGACTGGGGAGATGGAGTGAGTAATTTGAAGGTCTGTTGAATGTTTCTGATGATAGAGTGTCGGATGTAGGGTGTTAGGGTCGGGGTGGTATACGAATTGAGATGGCCAGGGAGAATAGTTTGGTGAACAGAGAAGAGATAGTGAAAGCTTTGCGGAAGATGAAATCCGGTAAGGCGGCGGGTTTGGATGGTACTGCAGTGGAGTTTATTAGAAGAAGGTTGTGACTGCGTTGTTGATTGGCTGATAAGGATATTCATTTTATGTATGGACAATGCATGCATTCTGCCAATCCTCAGGCACTTCAACATGAACCATACATACAGGCTTATTTCCATGATACCGTATCTTTTCATTGATAATAAAGGCACTGACTGAGGACATGGACGACATTAAATCCTAAGTAATTAACACGAACGAGGAGCAATGAGAGAAGCCACTGGTATATATGTGTCATGAAGAGAAAAAGTCTTTAATGTCATTGCAGACATTTTCCTCTGTAGATCAGTTTATCTCAAGTCAAGAGAACAGTGTCAGGCAAGATGAAATATCTGCTTATGTTGGATATCAAAACCATCGTCAAACATAAACTAAATCGCAAGAGATTGAAAATAATCACAAAAAAATGAATAGTGAAAGAAAGAAAAGAACTTAACAAGGTCGTATCCCTTGAGAATGTCATAGCTGCAAGATCTCTTGATTTTCATAAAGATGAAGAAACAACTATACATAAAATGCTGGCAGACATTGTGTGAGCAGGAACTTATCAGCATGGAATATATATTCATTTTCGCCTTTCCTTCCTATAAGGTAAATTTCGTGGCCACTCGTTATGGTGTTGGGGAGAAGATGGACGCTGAGACAGCATTTCAGATGGTCGTGGCGACGTTTCTCAATCAAAATCTTACAGAAAAGCTTCCCAAGACGAACACTAGCCGGGTGCTGGTGACGGCCTGGCTAGTGTTCGCCTTCATCATTGGGGCGGCCTATCAAGGCAACCTGACCGCCGCTCTCACACTACCCAAGTACCCGCCAAGACCTGAGACTGTGGAGGACTTCGTAAATACCTTCCATAGGTAAGGACTGAACAGAGGGATGATAGAGTCATCATGGTATGATACATATATGAACAGTGATAGAGTCATCATAGTATGATACATATATGAACAGTGATAGAGTCATCATAGTATGATACATATATGAACAGTGATAGAGTCATCATAGTATGATACATATATGAACAATGATTGAGTCATCATAGTATGATACATATATGAACAGTGATAGCGTCATCATAGTATGATACATATATGAACAATGATTGAGTCATCATAGTATGATACATATATGAACAGTTATAGAGTCATCATGGTATCATACATAAATGAACAGTGATAGAGTCATCATAGTATGATACATATATAAACATTATAGTCATCATAGTATGATACATATATGAACAGTGATAGAGATATCATAGCATGATACATATATGAACAGTGATAGATTCATCATAGTATGATACATATATGAACAGTGTCAGAGTCATCATAGTATGATACATATATGAACAGTGACTGAGTCATCATAGTATGATATATATATATGAATAGTGATAGAGTCATCATAGTATGATACATTTATGAACAGTGATAGAGTCATCATAGTATGATACATATATGAGCAGTGATAGTGATATCATAGTGTGATACATATATGAACAGTGATTGAGTCATCTTAGCATGATACATATATGATCAGTGATAGAGTCATCATAGTGTGATACATATATGAGCAGTGATAAAGTCATCATAGTGTGATACATATATGATCAGTGATAAGAGTCATCATAGTATGATACATATATGAACAGTGATAGAGATATTACAGTATGATACGTATATGAACAGTGATAGAGATATCATATTATGATATCCTACATGTATAGAGAGAGCTGTGATAGAGACAGCGGAGTGACAATTCTTAAACTTTTCAGGATGACGATGCCTCCTTGGGGTAGTATGTGGACATCTTTCTTCCAACAGTCTGGCTCTGCCACTTTTAAAGCGCTGGCAGAGAGGATAGTACTCATCCCTAGTGTCTTGGAGGGATTACAGCGAGCTACGAACGGCAGGTGAGGGAGGGACAAGGAAATGATATACTGTAGATTCTAACGTCCGGCAGAGGTATGCTTCTCTGGCTAGTACAAGAACTGAGGAAATGACCAGCACTCACCTCTACAAACCCCCTAGGGTTGAGCATGGCCAGGCTGGTCCACTGAGGAAATGATAAAAGCTTACCTTCCATAAACCCCAACCCCCACCCCAACCCCCGTGGAATGACCATCCATACGTGTTGAGCAATCAGGTTTGACAGATGGAAATCACTTTGTCATTTCGTCATGGTTGGCTTGAAGTGTGTGTTGGCTGAGGCTGTGGGATCTTTACATAATTCCGTATATGGACTTTCATCATCTAGTACGTTTTTCAAGTTTTTGTTTTAAACCCTTTTATCGAGAGTAACAGTCTGCACCAGTAATGTGTGTCGTTATTTTTCAAGTTGTGTGGAGGAGACATAAACATATGAGGGTTAATCCATAAATACAACCTTTACATATAAGAATAACATTTGTGTAAGATTGGCAGACGAAACTTTGTAACTTAATAAAACATTCAGCTACTGACAACGGATTTACTGCATTCCTTGAAATTAAAAATACTTTGCCGAAGCCAAGAATAAGCTTTTCGTCTGTCGTCAGGAAGACTTTTCAAGAGGCTGAGATGACTCATGGTTGTCCAAAAACTATTTTCAAAGATTTTCTTTCTCCTTTTTTTCTCTCTCATTTTTGTCGACCGACCTTAAAAAGCATAACATTCTCATCACTAAAATGTAACATCTATCAGTCTATGTCTGTCCATCACAACTTAAAATAGTAAAGTAAAATATATCACTAAAGCAAACAAATCTAGTTCTATTGATATTCTTAATGAAAATGACTGAAATGAAAAACTGAAAAACCTACTAAGTGATGAAAATAGATATAGGGAATTAAGTAAAGATCCTACAGCGTCAACCAACAGACATCCCGACTCAACCATATATATATATATATATATATATATATATATATATATATATATATATATATATATATATATATATATATATATATATATATATATATATATATTTTTTTTTTTTTTTTTTTGCTTTGTCGCTGTCTCCCGCGTTTGCGAGGTAGCGCAAGGAAACAGACGAAAGAAATGGCCCAACCCACCCCCATACACATGTATATACATACGTCCACACACGCAAATATACATATCTACACAGCTTTCCATGGTTTACCCCAGACGCTTCACATGCCCTGATTCAATCCACTGACAGCACGTCAACCCCGGTATATATGTGCAAAGTGAGAGGGTTAGGGAAAATGATTTGGTAAACAGAGAAGAGGTAGTAAAAGCTTTGCGGAAGATGAAAGCCGGCAAGGCAGCAGGTTTGGATGGTATTGCAGTGGAATTTATTAAAAAAGGGGGTGACTGTATTGTTGACTGGTTGGTAAGGTTATTTAATGTATGTATGACTCATGGTGAGGTGCCTGAGGATTGGCGGAATGCTTGCATAGTGCCATTGTACAAAGGCAAAGGGGATAAGAGTGAGTGCTCAAATTACAGAGGTATAAGTTTGTTGAGTATTCCTGGTAAATTATATGGGAGGGTATTGATTGAGAGGGTGAAGGCATGTAAAGAGCATCAGATTGGGGAAGAGCAGTGTGGTTTCAGAAGTGGTAGAGGATGTGTGGATCAGGTGTTTGCTTTGAAGAATGTATGTGAGAAATACTTAGAAAAGCAAATGGATTTGTATGTAGCATTTATGGATCTGGAGAAGGCATATGATAGAGTTGATAGAGATGCTCTGTGGAAGGTATTAAGAATATATGGTGTGGGAGGCAAGTTGTTAGAAGCAGTGAAAAGTTTTTATCGAGGATGTAAGGCATGTGTACGTGTAGGAAGAGAGGAAAGTGATTGGTTCTCAGTGAATGTAGGTTTGCGGCAGGGGTGTGTGATGTCTCCATGGTTGTTTAATTTGTTTATGGATGGGGTTGTTAGGGAGGTAAATGCAAGAGTTTTGGAAAGAGGGGCAAGTATGAAGTCTGTTGGGGATGAGAGAGCTTGGGAAGTGAGTCAGTTGTTGTTCGCTGATGATACAGCGCTGGTGGCGGATTCATGTGAGAAACTGCAGAAGCTGGTGACGGAGTTTGGTAAAGTGTGTGGAAGAAGAAAGTTAAGAGTAAATGTCAATAAGAGCAAGGTTATTAGGTACAGTAGGGTTGAGGGTCAAGTCAATTGGGAGGTGAGTTTGAATGGTGAGAGGCTGGAGGAAGTGAAGTGTTTTAGATATCTGGGAGTGGATCTGTCAGCGGATGGAACCATGGAAGCGGAAGTGGATCATAGGGTGGGGGAGGGGGCGAAAATTTTGGGAGCCTTGAAAAATGTGTGGAAGTCGAGAACATTATCCCGGAAAGCAAAAATGGGTATGTTTGAAGGAATAGTGGTTCCAACAATGTTGTATGGTTGCGAGGCGTGGGCTATGGATAGAGTTGTGCGCAGGAGGATGGATGTGCTGGAAATGAGATGTTTGAGGACAATGTGTGGTGTGAGGTGGTTTGATCGAGTAAGTAACGTAAGGGTAAGAGAGATGTGTGGAAATAAAAAGAGCGTGGTTGAGAGAGCAGAAGAGGGTGTTTTGAAGTGGTTTGGGCACATGGAGAGAATGAGTGAGGAAAGATTGACCAAGAGGATATATGTGTCGGAGGTGGAGGGAACGAGGAGAAGAGGGAGACCAAATTGGAGGTGGAAAGATGGAGTGAAAAGGATTTTGTGTGATCGGGGCCTGAACATGCAGGAGGGTGAAAGGAGGGCAAGGAATAGAGTGAATTGGAGCGATGTGGTATACAGGGGTTGACGTGCTGTCAGTGGATTGAATCAAGGCATGTGAAGCGTCTGGGGTAAACCATGGAAAGCTGTGTAGGTATGTATATTTGCGTGTGTGGACGTGTGTATGTACATGTGTATGGGGGGGGGGGGGGGGGTTGGGCCATTTCTTTCGTCTGTTTCCTTGCGCTACCTCGCAAACGCGGGAGACAGCGACAAAGTATAAAAAAAAAAAAAAAAAAAAAAAATATATATATATATATATATATATATATATATATATATATATATATATATATATATATATATATATATATATATATATATATATATATATATATATATATATATATATATATATATATATATATACATATATATATATATATATTTATATATATATATATATATATATATATATATATATATATATATATATATATGGAAAGATGGAGTGAAAAAGATTTTGTGTGATCGGGGCCTGAACATGCAGGAGGGTGAAAGGAGGACAAGGAATGGAGTGAATTGGAGCGATGTGGTATACCGGGGTTGACGTGCTGTCAGTGGATTGAATCAGGGCATGTGAAGCGTCTGGGGTAAACCATGGATAGCTGTGTAGGTATGTATATTTGCGTGTGTGGACGTATGTATATACATGTGTATGGGGGGGGGGGGGGGGGGGCATTTCTTTCGTCTGTTTCCTTGCGCTACCTCGCAAACGCGGGAGACAGCGACAAAGTATAATAAAAATAAAAAAAATAATATATATATATATATATATATATATATATATATATATATATATATATATATATATATATTTATCCCTGGGGATAGGGGAGAAAGAATACTTCCCAAGTATTCCCTGCGTGTCGTAGAAGGCGACTAAAAGGGGAGGGAGCGGGGGGCTGGAAATCCTCCCCTCTCACTTTTTTTTTTTAATTTTCCAAAAGAGGGAACAGAGAAGGGGCCCAGGTGAGGATATTCCCTCAAGGGCCCAGTCCTCTGTTCTCAACGCTACCTCGCTAATGCGGGAAATGGCAAAGAGTATGAAAGAAAAAAGATATATATATATATATATATATATATATATATATATATATATATATATATATATATATATATATATATATATATATATATATACATATATATACATATATATATATTCCTCGCGTGTCGTAGAAGGCGACTAGAGGGGACGGGAGCAGGGGGCCAGAAATCCTCCCCTCGTATTTCTAACTTTCTAAAATGGGAAAGAGAAGAAGGAGTCACGCGGTGAGTGCTCATCCTCCTCGAAGGCTCAGACTGGGGTGTCTAAATGTGTGTGGATGTAACCAAGATGTGAAAAAAGGAGAGATAGGTAGTATGTTTGAGGAAAGGAACCTGGAGGTTTTGGCTCTAAGTGAAACGAAGCTAAAGGGTAAAGGGGAAGAGTGGTTTGGCAGTTTCTTAGGAGTAAAGTCAGGGGTTAGTGAGAGGACAAGAGCAAGGGAGGGAGTAGCAATACTCCTGAAACAGGAGTTGTGGGAGTATGTGATAGAATGTAAGAAAGTAAATTCTCGATTGATATGGGTAAAACTGAAAGTTGATGGAGAGAGATGGTTGATTATTAGTGAATATGCACCTGGGCATGAGAAGAAAGATCATGAGAGGCAAGTGTTTTGGGAGCAGCTGAATGAGTGTGTTAGTGGTTTTGATGCACGAGACCGGGTTAAAGTGATGGGTGATTTGAATGCAAAGGTGAGTAATGTGGCAGATGAGGGAATAATTGGTATACATGGGGTGTTCAGTGTTGTAAATGGAAATGGTGAAGAGCTTGTAGATTTATGTGCTGAAAAAGGACTGGTGATTGGGAATACCTGGTTTAAAAAGCGAGATATACATAAGTATACGTATGTAAGTAGGAGAGATGGCCAGAGAGCGTTATTGGATTACGTGTTAATTAACAGGCGCGCGAAAGAGAGACTTTTGGATGTTAATGTGCTGAGAGGTGCAACTGGAGGGATGTCTGATCATTATCTTGTGGAGGCTAAGGTGAAGTTTTGTATGGGTTTTCAGAAAAGAAGAGTGAATGTTGGGGTGAAGAGGGTGGTGAGAGTAAGTGAGCTTGGGAAGGAGACTTGTGTGAGGAAGTACCAGGAGAGACTGAGTACAGAATGGAAAAGGGTGAGAAAAATGGAAGTAAGGGGAGTGTGGGAGGAATGAGATGTATTTAGGGAATCAGTGATGGCTTCCGCAAAAGATGCTTGTGGCATGAGAAGGGAGGTGGGTTGATCAGAAAGGGTAGTGAGTGGTGGGATGAAGAAGTAAGATTATTAGTGAAAGAGAAGAGAGAGGCATTTGGACGATTTTTGCAGGAAAAAAATGCAATTAAGTGGGAGATGTATAAAAGAAAGAGACAGGAGGTCAAGAGAAAGGTGCAAGAGGTGAAAAAGAGGGCAAATGAGAGTTGGGGTGAGAGAGTATCATTAAATTTTACGGAGAATAAAAAGTTGTTCTGGAAGGAGGTAAATAAAGTGCGTAAGACAAGGGAGCAAATGGGAACTTCAGTGAAGGGCGCAAATGGGGAGGTGATAACAAGTAGTGGTGATGTGAGAAGGAGATGGAGTGAGTATTTTGAAGGTTTGTTGAATGTGTTTGATGATAGAGTGGCAGATATAGGGTGTTTTGGTCGTGGTGGTGTGCAAAGTGAGAGGGTTAGGGAAAATGATTTGGTAAACAGAAAAGAGGTAGTAAAAGCTTTGCGGAAGATGAAAGCCGGCAAGGCAGCAGGTTTGGATGGTATTGCAGTGGAATTTATTTAAAAAGGGGGTGACTGTATTGTTGACTGGTTGGCAAGGTTATTTAATGTATGTATGACTCATGGTGAAGTGTCTGAGGATTGGCGGAATGCGTGCACAGTGCCATTGTACAAAGGCAAAGGGGATAAGAGTGAGTGCTCAAATTACAGAGGTATAAATTTGTTTCAGAAGTGGTAGAGGATGTGTGGATCAGGTGTTTGCTTTGAAGAATGTATGTGAGAAATACTTAGGAAAGCAAATGAATTTGTATGTAGCATTTATGGATCTGGAAAAGGCATATGATAGAGTTGATAGAGATGCTCTGTGGAAGGTATTAAGGATATATGGTGTGGGAGGCAAGTTGTTAAAAGCAGTGAAAAGTTTTTATCGAGGATGTAAGGCATATGTACGTGTAGGAAGAGAGGAAAGTGATTGGTTCTCAGTGAATGTAGGTTTGCGGCAGGGGTGTGTGATGTCTCCATGGTTGTTTAATTTGTTTATGGATGGGGTTGTTAGGGAGGTGAATGCAAAAGTTTTGGAAAGAGGGGCAAGTATGAAGTCTGTTGTGGATGGGAGAGCTTGGGAAGTGAGTCAGTTGTTGTTCGCTGAGGATACAGCGCTGGTGGCTGATTCATGTGAGAAACTGCAGAAGCTGGTGACTGAGTTTGGTAAAGTGTGTGAAAGAAGAAAGTTAAGAGTAAATGTGAATAAGAGCAAGGTTATTAGGTACAGTAGGGTTTAGGGTCAAGTCAATTGGGAGGTAAGTTTGAATGGAGGAAAACTGGATGAAGTAAAGTGTTTTAGATATCTGGGAGTGGATCTGGCAGCGGATGGAACCATGGAAGCGGAAGTGAATCATAGGGTGGGGGAGGGGGCGAAAATCCTGGGAGCCTTGAAGAATGTGTGGAAGTCGAGAACATTATCTCGGAAAGTAAAGATGGATATGTTTGAAGGAATAGTGGTTCCAACAATGTTGTATGGTTGCGAGGCGTGGGCTATGGATAGAGTTGTGCACAGGAGGGTGGATGTGCTGGAAATGAGATGTTTGAGGACAATGTGTGGTGTGAGTTGGTTTGATCGAGTAAGTAACATAAGGGTAAGAGAGATGTGTGGAAATAAAAGGAGCGTGGTTGAGAGAGCAGAAGAGGGTGTTTTGAAATGGTTTGGGCACATGGAGAGAATGAGTGAGGAAAGATTGACCAAGAGGATATATGTGTCGGAGGTGGAGGGAACGAGGAGAAGTGGGAGACCAAATTGGAGGTGGAAAGATGGAGTGGAAAAGATTTTGTGTGATCGGGGCCTGAACATGCAGGAGGGAGAAAGGCTGGCAAGGAATAGAGTGAATTGGATCGATGTGGTATACCGGGGTTGACGTGCTGTCAGTGGATTGTATCAGGGCATGTGAAGCGTCTGGGGGAAACCATGGAAAGTTGTGTGGGGCCTGGATGTGGAAAGGGATCTGTGGTTTCGGGCATTATTGCGTGACAGCTGGAGACTGAGTGTGAACGAATGGGGCCTTTGTTGTCTTTTCCTAGTGCTACCTCACACACATGAGGGGAGAGGGGGATGGTATTCCATGTGTGGCGAGGTGGCGATAGGAGTGAATAAAGGCAGATAGTGTGAATTGTGTGCATGGGTATATATGTATGTGTCTGTGTGTGTATTTATATGTGTACATTGAGATGTATAGGTATGTATATTTGCGTGTGTGGACGTGTATGTATATACATTGTGTATGGGGGTGGGTTGGGCCATTTCATTCGTCTGTTTCCTTACGCTACCTCGCAAACGCGGGAGACAGCGACAAAGCAAAAAAAAAAAAAAAATATATATAAATATATATATATATATATATATATATATATATATATATATATATATATATATATATATATATATATATATATATATATATATATATATATATTATCCCTGGGGATAGGGGGGAAAGAACACTTCCCACGCATTCCTCACGTGTCGTAAAAGGCGACTAGAGGGGAAGGGAGCGGGGGCCCATAAATCCTCCCATCCTTGTATTTTAACTTTCTAAAATGGGAAACAGAAGAAAGACTCCCGCGGGGAGTGCTCATCCTCCTCGTAGGCTCAGATTGGGGTGTCTAAATGTGTGTGGATGTGACCAAGATGTGAAAAAAGGAGAGATAGGTATTATGTTTGAGGAAAGGAACCTGGATGTTATGGCTCTGAGTGAAACGAAGCTCAAGGGTAAAGGGGAAGAGTGGTTTGGAAATGTCTTGGGAGTAAAGTCAGGGGTTAGTGAGAGGACAAGAGCAAGGGAAGGAGTAGCACTACTCCTAAAAAAGAAGTTGTGGGAGTATGTGATAAAATGTAAGAAAGTAAATTCTAGATTAATATGGGTAAAGCTGAAAGTTGATGGAGAGAGATGGGGGATTATTGGTGCATATGCACCTGGGCATGAGAAGAAAGATCATGAGAGGCAAGTGTTCTGGGAGTTGCTGAATGAGTGTGTTAGTGGTTTTGATGCACAAGACCTGGTTATAGTGATGGGTGATTTGAATGCAAAGGTGAGTAATGTCGCAGTTGAGGGGATAATTGGCATACATCGGGTGTTCAGTGTTGTAAATGGAATTGGTGAAGAGCTTGTAGATTTATGTGCTGAAAAAGGACTGGTGATTGGGGATACCTGGTTTAAAAAGCGAGATATACATAAGTATACGTAAGTAAGTAGGAGAGATGGCCAGAGAGCGTTATTGCATTACGTGTTAATTGACAGGCGCGCGAAGGAGAGACTTTTGGATGTTAATGTGCTGAGAGGTGCAACTGGAGGGAAGAAGGTAGTAAAAGCTTTGCGGAAGATGAAAGCCGGCAAGGCAGCAGGTTTGGATGGTATTGCAGTGGAATTTAATAAAAAAGGGGGTGACTGTATTGTTGACTGTTTGGTAAGGTTATTCAATGTATGTATGATTCATGGTGAGGTGCCTAATGATTGGCGGAATGCGTGCATAGTGCCATTGTATAAAGGCAAAGGGGATAAGAGTGAGTGCTCAAATTTCAGAGGTATAAGTATAATTTGTTTATGGATAGGGTTGTTAGGGATGTAGGTGCAAGAGTTTTGGAAAGAGGGGCAAGTATGAAGTCTGTTGGGGATGAGAGAGCTTGGGAAGTGAGGTATAGGTATAATTTGTTTATGGATGGGGTTGTTAGGGAGGTAGATGTAAGAGTTTTGGAAAGAGGGGCAAGTATGAAGTCTGTTGGGGATGAGAGAGCTCGGGAAGTGAGTCAGTTGTTGTTCGCTGATTATACAGCGCTGGTGGCTGATTCATGTAAGAAACTGCAGAAGCTGGTGACTGAGTTTGGTAAAGTGTGTGAAAGAAGAGAGTTAAGAGTAAATGTGAATAAGAGCAAGGTTATTAGGTACGGTAGGGTTTAGGGTCAAGTCAATTGGGAGGTAAGTTTGAATGGAGGAAAACTGGAGGAAGTAAAGTGTTTTAGATATCTGGGAGTGGATCTGGCAGCGGATGGAACCATGGAAGCGGAAGTGAATCATAGAGTGGGGGAGGGGGGAAAATCCTGGGAGCCTTGAAGAATGTGTTGAGGTCGAGAGCATTATCTCGGAAAGCAAAAATGGGTATGTTTGAAGGAATAGTGGTTCAACAATGTTGTATGGTTGCGAGGCGTGGGCTATGGATAGAGTTGTGCGCAGGAGGGTGGATGTGCTGGAAATGAAATGTTTGAGGACAATATCTGGTGTGAGGTGGTTTGATCGAGTAAGTAATGTAAGGGTAAGAGAGATGTGTGGAAATAAGAAGAGCGTGGTTGAGAGAGCAGAAGAGGGTGTTTTGAAATGGTTTGGGCACATGGAGAGAATGAGTGAGGAAAGATTGAACCAAGAGATTATATATGTCGGAGGTTGAGGGAACGAGAAGTGGGAGACCAAATTGGAGGTGGAAAGATGGAGTGAAAAAGATTTTGAGTGATCGGAGCCTGAACTACATATGTAGGAGGGTAAAAGGCGGGCAAGGAATAGAGTGAATTGGATCGATGTGGTATACCGGGGTCGACGTGCTCTCAATGAATTGAATCAGGGCATGTGAAGCGTCTGGGGTAAACCATTGGAAAGTTCTGTGGGGCCTGGATGTGGAAAGGGAGCTGTGGTTTCTTGCATTATTGCATGACAGATAGACACTGAGTGTGAACGAATTTGGCCTCTGTTGTCTTTTCCTAGCGCTACCTCGCACACATGAGGGGGGAGGGGGATGTTATTCCATGTGTGGCGAGGTAGCGATGCGACTAAATATAGGCAGACAGTGTGAATTTTGTGCATGTGTATATATGTATATGTCTGTGTGTGTATATATATTTGTACATTGAGATGTATGGGTATGTATATTTGCGTGTGGGGACGTGTATGTATATACATGTATATGGGAGTGGGTTGGGCCATTTCTTTCGTCTGTTTCCTTACGCTACCTCTCAAAAGCGGGAGACAGCGACAAAGCAAAATAAAAAGAAAATAAAAATTGGGAGGTGAGTTTGAATGGAGAAAAACTGGAGGAAGTAAAGTGTTTTAGATATCTGGGAGTGGATCTGGCAGCGGATGGAACCATGGAAGCGGAAGTGGATCATAGGATGGGGGAGGGGGCGAAAATTCTGGGAGCCTTGAAGAATGTGTGGAAGTCGAGAACATCATCTCGGAAAGCAAAAATGGGTATGTTTGAAGGAATAGTGGTTCCAACAATGTTGTATGGTTGCGAGGCGTGGGCTATGGATAGAGTGGTGCGCAGGAGGATGGATGTGCTGGAAATGAGATGTTTGAGGACAGTGTGTGGTGTGAGGTGGTTTGATCGAGTAAGTAACGTAAGGGTAAGAGAGATGTGTGGAAATAAAAAGAGCGTGGTTGAGAGAGCAGAAGAGGGTGTTTTGAAATGGTTTGGGCACATGGAGAGAATTAGTGAGGAAAGATTGACCAAGAGGATATATGTGTCGGAGGTGGAGGGAACGAGGAGAAGAGGGAGACCAAATTGGAGGTGGAAAGATGGAGTGAAAAAGATTTTGTGTGATCGGGGCCTGAACATGCAGGAGGGTGAAAGGAGGGCAAGGAATAGAGTGAATTGGAGCGATGTGGTATAACGGGGTTGACGTGCTGTCAGTGGATTGAATCAGGGCATGTGAAGCGTCTGGGGTAAACCATGGAAAGCTGTGTAGGTATGTATATTTGCGTGTGTGGACGTATGTATATACATGTGTATGGGGGTGGGTTGGGCCATTTCTTTCGTCTGTTTCCTTGCGCTACCTCGCAAACGCGGGAGACAGCGACAAAGCAAAAAAAAAAAAAAAAAAATATATATATATTCTTTCTTTCTTTCAAACTATTCGCCATTTCCCACATTAGCGAGGTAGCGTTAAGAACAGAGGACTGAGTCTTTGAGGGACTACCCTTACCTGGCCCAATTCTCTGTTCCTTCTTTTGGAAAATTAAAAAAAAAACGAGATGGGAGGATTTCCAGCCCCCCGCTCCCTTCCCTTTTAGTCGCCTTCTACGACACGCAGGGAATACGTGGGAAGTATTCTTTCTCCCCTATACCCAGGGATATATATATATAAATATATATATATATATATATATATATATATATATATATATATATATATATATATATATATATATATATATATATATATATATATATATATATATATATATATATATCCCTGGGTATAGGGGAGAAAGAATACTTCCCACGTATTCCCTGCGTGTCGTAGAAGGCGACTAAAAGGGAAGGGAGCGGGGGGCTGGAAATCCTCCCCTCTCATTTTTTTTTTTAATTTTCTAAAAGAAGGAACAGAGAAGGGGGCCAGGTGAGGATATTCCCTCAAAGGTCCAGTCCTCTGTTCTTAACGCTACCTTGCTAACGCGGGAAATGGCGAATAGTATGAAAAAAAGATATATATATATATATATATATATATATATATGGGAACTTCAGTGAAGGGCGCAAATGGGGAGGTGGTAACAAGTAGTGGTGATGTGAGAAGGAGATGGAGTGAGTATTTTGAAGGTTTGTTGAATGTGTTTGATGATAGAGTGGCAGATATAGGGTGTTTTGTTCGAGGTGGTGTGCAAAGTGAGAAGGTTAGGGAAAATGATTTGGTAAACAGAGAAGAGGTAGTGAAAGCTTTGCGGAAGATGAAAGCCGGCAAGGCAGCAGGTTTGGATGGTATTGCAGTGGAATTTATTAAAAAAGGGGGTGACTGTATTGTTGACTGGTTGGTAAGGTTATTTAATGTATGACTCATGGTGAGGTGCCTGAGGATTGGCGGAATGCGTGCATAGTGCCATTGTACAAAGGCAAAGGGGATAAGAGTGAGTGCTCAAATTACAGAGGTATAAGTTTGTTGAGTATTCCTGGTAAATTATATGGGAGGGTATTGATTGAGAGGGTGAAGGCATGTACAGAGCATCAGATTGGGGAAGAGCAGTGTGGTTTCAGAAGTGGTAGAGGATGTGTGGATCAGGTGTTTGCTTTGAAGAATGTATGTGAGAAATACTTAGAAAAGCAAATGGATTTGTATGTAGCATTTATGGATCTGGAGAAGGCATATGATAGAGTTGATAGGATGCTCTGTGGAAGGTATTAAGAATATATGGTGTGGGAGGAAAGTTGTTAGAAGCAGTGAAAAGTTTTTATCGAGGATGTAAGTCATGTGTACGTGTAGGAAGAGAGGAAAGTGATTGGTTCTCAGTGAATGTAGGTTTGCGGCAGGGGTGTGTGATGTCTCCATGGTTGTTTAATTTGTTTATGGATGGGGTTGTTAGGGAGGTAAATGCAAGAGTTTTGGAAAGAGGGGCAAGTATGAAGTCTGTTGGGGATGAGAGAGCTTGGGAAGTGAGTCAGTTGTTGTTCGCTGATGATACAGCGCTGGTGGCTGATTCATGTGAGAAACTGCAGAAGCTGGTGACTGAGTTTGGTAAAGTGTGTGGAAGAAGAAAGTTAAGAGTAAATATGAATAAGAGCAAGGTTATTAGGTACAGTAGGGTTGAGGGTCAAGTCAATTGGGAGGTGAGTTTGAATGGAGAAAAACTGGAGGAAGTGAAGTGTTTTAGATATCTGGGAGTGGATCTGGCAGCGGATGGAACCATGGAAGCGGAAGTGGATCATAGGGTGGGGGAGGGGGCGAAAATTCTGGGGGCCTTGAAGAATGTGTGGAAGTCGAGAACGTTATCTCGGAAAGCAAAAATGGGTATGTTTGAAGGAATAGTGGTTCCAACAATGTTGTATGGTTGCGAGGCGTGGGCTATGGATAGAGTTGTGCGCAGGAGGATGGATGTGCTGGAAATGAGATGTTTGAGGACAATGTGTGGTGTGAGGTGGTTTGATCGAGTGAGTAACGTAAGGGTAAGAGAGATGTGTGGAAATAAAAAGAGCGTGGTTGAGAGAGCAGAAGAGGGTGTTTTGAAGTGGTTTGGGCACATGGAGAGAATGAGTGAGGAAAGATTGACCAAGAGGATATATGTGTCGGAGGTGGAGGGAACGAGGAGAAGAGGGAGACCAAATTGGAGGTGGAAAGATGGAGTGAAAAAGATTTTGTGTGATCGGGGCCTGAACATGCAGGAGGGTGAAAGGAGGGCAAGGAATAGAGTGAATTGGAGCGATGTGGTATACCGGGGTTGACGTGCTTTCAGTGGATTGAATCAAGGCATGTGAAGCGTCTGGGGTAAACCATGGAAAGCTGTGTAGGTATGTATATTTGCGTGTGTGGACGTATGTATATACATGTGTATGGGGGGGAGTTGGGCCATTTCTTTCGTCTGTTTCCTTGCGCTACCTCGCAAACGCGGGAGACAGCGACAAAGTATAATAAAAAATAAAAAATAATAAATATATATATATATATATATATATATATATATATATATATATATATATATATATATATATATATATATATATTTTTTTTTTTTTTTTTTTTTTTTTTTTTTTATACTTTGTGAGAACAATGGAAGTAAGGGGAGTGGGGGAGGAATGGGATGTATTTAGGGAATCAGTGATGGATTGCGCAAAAGATGCTTGTGGCATGAGAAGAGTGGGAGGTGGGCTGTTTAGAAAGGGTAGTGAGTGGTGGGATGAAGAAGTAAGAGTATTAGTGAAAGAGAAGAGAGAGGCATTTGGACGATTTTTGCAGGGAAAAAATGCAATTGAGTGGGAGAAGTATAAAAGAAAGAGACAGGAGGTCAAGAGAAAGGTGCAAGAGGTGAAAAAAGGGCAAATATATATATATATATATATATATATATATATATATATATATATATATATATATATATATATATATATATATATATATATATATATATATATATATATATATATATATATATATATATTCCTATGAGTCCACGGGGAAAATGAAATACGAAAAGATCCCAAGTGCACTTTCGTGTAATAATCACATCATCAGGGGAGACACAAGAGAGAAATATAACAGTCAGTTGATATACATCGAAGAGACGAAGCTAGGACGCCATTTGGTAAACATGTGATTGTCCAAAACATACAACGAGCGTTCATAAACTTATCATTTTACAAATCTTATCAACAATAAAGTTATCTAATTTGTATAGACCATCACTAATATCAAGATTATAATTCTTTGTGTATTTGATAATAGAAGATTCAATGATATTTCTCTTGGTAATAGAGTTATAGTTAATAACTGAGATGGCGTTACTCCAGTCAATACAATGATCATAGTTTCTAACATGATTAAACAGAGCATTTGATTCTTGTCCCGTTCTTATACTATATTTATATTGCTTAAGTCTAACAGAAAGATCCTTACCAGTCTGACCAACATAAAATTTATCACAGTTTCCACAAGGAACTTTATAGATGCAACCAAGAGAATTTTCTGGCGAATTCCTGATTAAGATATTCTTTATAGTATTATTGTTGCTAAAGGCAACATTTACATTAAAGGATTTAAGCAACATGGGAAGCAAAGTGAAACTATTATTAAAAGTGAGAACTAAAAGATTCTTGGTGTCAATGGGAGGTTTGGGCTCAACTCTATAAAATCATTTCTTTGCTAACTTAAGAGATTTATCAATGAAAGACCTAGGGTACTTTAACTTAGATCCAATAGAATATATCTTCTCAAACTCATCATCAATAAACTCTGGACTGCAAATACGTAATGCCCTAAGGAACATAGATTGAAATGATAATTAACTCTGTCATGTTGATATGACTAATAATGGATATACGAGCATTCATTGGTGGGTTTTCTGTATATGCTAAAGTTAAACTTGTTTCCTTGTCTATGGATCATGCAATCTAAGAATGGTAACATACCATTATTTTCATTTTCTACAGTAAATTTGATGGAAGGTACTAGATTGTTAAGTAAGGGGAGAAATATTTGTAAATTTTCATTTGTTGGCCAAACACAAAGAACATCATCTACATACCTAAACCAAATTGCATTAGAAGGTAAGATATCCTTTAGTCATTTTGTTTCAAAAAATTCCATATAAAGATTACTTAGTAAAGGTGAAAGAGGGTTACCCATTGCCATACCAAATTTTTGAACATAATAATCTCCATTAAATTGAAATACACATTCTTTTATACACAATTTTATCAGTTCCATGAAATTAGACTTTGAAACAGGTAAATGAATATCATCCAAGACATCAAATAAATATTCTAAAAGGTCATCAACTGGAACTTTGGTGAAAAGTGAGGAAACATCAAAGCTAACTAGTTTGAAATCAAAATTAACATTGATATTGTTTAGCTTGTTCACTAACTCTACATTGTTCATGATATTAGAATTTGATACCTTACCCACCAAAGGGCTTAATAAGGAAACTAACCATTTTGACAATTTATATGTGATGGAGCCTACTGAACTCACTATAGGTCTTGCTGGAAAATTTTGTTTATGTGTTTTGATAAGTCCATACATATATGGCAAAGAAGGGGACAAAGATGACAAACTTTTGATAAGAGAAATGTTACCTTTCAACAATAACTTCATTTCTTTATTGAAGTGATAATTAACTGCTTCTAAGGGATTTTCACTGAAATAGGGATTTTTACTAGAACATGTTGTGTTATCATTTAGAAGATCATTCATTTTACATAAATAGTTACTTTTGTCTAAAATCACAACAGTGTCAGCCTCATCTGCTTTAGTAATATGTATATCCTTGTCTTTTTTTAAGGTTTTAATAGCTCTTATGAATCTTTTAGGGCAATTAGCTTCCACCTATACCCATTTTTGCTCTCCGAGATAACGTTCTCGCTTTCCACATTTTTCAACGCTCCCAGTACCTTCACCCCCTCCACCACAGTGACTCACTTCCACTTCTATGGTTCCATTCGCTGCTAAATCCACTTCCAGATATCTAAAACACTTCACTTCCTCCAGTTTTTCTCCATTCAGACTTACCTCCCAATTAACTTGTCCCTCAACCCTACTCAACCTACCAACATTGCTCTTATTCACATTTACTCTCCGCTTTCTTCTTTCACATACTTTACCAAACTCAGTCACCATCTTCTACATTTTCTCACCCGAAATCCGCCACCAGCACTGTATCATCAGCGAACAACAGCTGGCTCACTTCCCCGGGCCTTTCATCCACAACAGACTACATACTTGCCCCTCTCTCCAAAACCCTTGCATTCACCTTCCCAACAACCCCATCCATAAACAAATTAAACAACCATGGAGACATCACGCACCCCTGCCGCAAACCAACATTCACTGGGAACCAGTCACTTTCCTCTCTTCCTATCCCTACACATGCCTTACGTCCTTTTCACTGCTTCAAGCAACTTATCTCCCACACCATATACCGTTAATACCTTCTCCAGATCCTTGAATGCTACATATGAATATATCTGTTTTTCTAAGTATTTCTCACATACATTCTTCAAAGCAAACACCTGATTCACGCATCCTTTACCACTTCTGAAACCACACTGCTCTTCCCCGGTTTGATGCTCTCTGCATGCCTCTGCCCTCTCAATGAATACCCTCCCATATGAATTCCCAGGAATAATCAACAAACTTATACCTCTGTAATTTGAATACTCAACTTTATCCCCTTTGCCTTTGTACAATGGCACTATACATACATTTCGCCAATCCTCAGGCACTTCACCATGAACCATTCTTACAGTACACTGGATATCCTTACCAACCAGTCAACAACACAGTCACCACCTTTTTAATAGATTCCACTGCAATACCATCCAAATCCGCCGCGTTGGCGGCTTTCATCTTCCGCAAATCTTTCTCTACCTCTTCTTTGTTTACCAAACCAATCTCCCTTACCCTCTCACTTCGCAAGCCACCTCGATCAAAACACCCTATATCTGCCACTCTATCATCAAACACATTCAACAAACCTTCAAAATACTCACTCCATCTCCCACTCACTTCACCTCTTCTTGTTATTACCTTACCATTAGCCCCCTTCACTGATGTTCCAATTCATTCTCTTGTTTTACGCAATTTGTTTACCTCGTTCCAAAACAGCTTTTTATTTTCCCTAAAATTTAATGATACTCCCTCTCCCCAACTCTCATTTGCCCTCTTTTTCACCTCTTGCATCTTTCACTTGACCCTCCTGCCGCTTTCTTTTATACATTTCCCATTCATTTGCACTACCTGCAAAAAACGTCCAAATGCCTCTCTCTTCCCTTTCACTAACAATCATACTTCTTCATCCCACCACTCACTACCCTTTCTAATCTGCCCACCTCCCACCTTTCTCATGCCAGAAACATCTTTTGACCAAGCTATCACTGCTTCCCTAAATACCTCCCATTCCTCCCCACTCCCCTTACGTCATTTGCTCTCACCTTTTTCGACTCTGCACTCAATCTCTCCTGGTACTTCCTCACATAAATCTCCTTTCCAAGCTCACTTACTCTTACCACTCTCTTCATCCCAACATTATCTCTTCTTTTTAGAAAACCCCTTTAAATCTTCACATTCGCCTCCACAAGATAATGATCAGACGTCCCTCCTGTTGCCCCTCTCAGCACATTAACAGTCAAAAGCCTCTCTTTCACGCGACTACCAATCAACACGTAATCCAATAACGCTCTCTGGCCGTCTCTCCTACTTACATACGTATACTTATGTATATCTCTCTTTTTGAACCAGGTATTCCCAGTCACCAGTCCTTTTTCAGCACACAAATCTACAAGCTTTTCATCATTTCCATACAGTGAACACTCCATGTACACCAATTATACCCTGAACTGCCACATTACTCACCTTTGTATTCAAATCAACCATCACTATAACCTGGTTTTGTGCATCAAAGCTGCTAACACACTCACTCAGCTATTCCCAAAACACTTACCTCTCATGATCTTTCTTCTCATACTAGGTGCATAGGTACCAATAATCCCATCTCTCTCCATCCACTTTCAGTTTTACCCATATCAATCTAGAGTTTAACTTCTTCCACTCTATCACATACTCCCACAATTACTGTTTCAGGAGTAGTGCTACTCCTTCCTTTGCTCTTGTGCTCTCACCAACCCCTGACTCTATTTCCAAAAACATTCCCAAACCACTCTTCCCCTTTACCCTTGAGCTTCGTTGCACTCAGAGCCAAAACATCCAGGTTCCTTTCCTCAAACATACCACCTATCTCTCCTTTTTTCTCATCTTGGTTACATCCACACACATTTTGACAACCCAGTCTGAGCCTTCGAAGAGGATGAGACTCCCCGCATGGCTCCTTCTTCTGTTTTCCCTATAAGAAAGTTGAAATACAAGGAGGGGAGGGTTTCTGGGCCCCCGCTCCCGTCCCCTTTAGTCACCTTCTACGACACGCAGGGAATGCGTGGTAAGTACTACCAAAATTATCATACAAACCTCCAACAACGAGGATCGATCCCAGGATCCCTGCTCCCGCCTGCTATGCAAGGGTCCCGGGTGGCAAAATTTGGGTGTTTGGGTGGGGGTGGTATGCGAAGTGAGAGAGTCAGAGAGAATTATTTGGTGAAACGATAATAGGTGGTGAAAGCCTTGCGTAAGATGGAATGCGGCAAGTCGGCTGGGGTTGATGATACTGCAGTTGAACTTATCAAAAAATGGGGGGATTGTGCTGTTGATTGGTTACGATTAAAAGTATCAAAAGGGTAAGTTAGAAGGATGGTAATAAGAAGGGTACGATTCAAAGAACTGAAGTGGATGTGCTGAAATGGTTTGGACATTTGGAACGGATGAGTGAGGAGAGGTTGACAGAGAAGATATACGTGTGAGAAGTGGATGAAGTATATGAAGTATATTGAACAGCCTAGTTAAACCATAGAAAGGATTTTGGGACCTGGTTGTGTACCGGGGGCTGTAGTTTCGGTGCAATACACATGCCAACTAGAGAATGCAAGTGAGCGAATGCGGCCTTTCTCTCTTCGCAAGTCCCTGAAGGTACCTCGCTAACGCGAGAGGCAGCGCTCACGACTGGAACCCGGGGCTGATGATTGAGCCATTTAGAGGCGCTAACCACCTCTCGTGTGTGTGTGTGTTGTGGTATGGAAGTGTGCGTTTGTTTCAGTCCTTGTGTGTGTGTGTATATGTGTTTGTGTGTGTGTGTGTGTGTGTGTGTGTGTGTGTGTGTGTGTGTGTGTGTGTGTGTGGTGAGGGGGTATTTAATGTATGTGACTATATCTGTACAAATACCTTCATCGTTGTAGGGAGGCGCATGTGGCAAGCAGGTCCAACATGGAACTCATGATCGTTAAGTACTTCAGTAGACCAGACGGCAGTACACAGCTGTACATTGGACGAGAGAGCATCTTTCCTGGGCTGTCTGCGTGGCCCATTCCTCATGACGCTCCCTACAGACTCCAGCTGGACCGCATCATGATGGCTGTAGTCGAGGTGTGCATCACACAACATGAGAATCACTTCTCGTTCCTTGCCTCTCTGATTCCTCCTACCTCTGACCTGTGTCTGTTATGTGTTTTTTTCTGTTTTCGTGATAAGTGAATGTTGATATGCCTGTCCTTCCCTTGATTGTCCAGTATTGATAATTCAGTTTTCAGTAGACTTGAATTGGGTCAACATCCTAACTGAAAATGAATAACTGTCTCATGATCTCATCAGCCATGTATCATGCCAGAGCGATACTCGAACAGTCTGATTTTATCTATACATCGCACAGGCGTTTACAGCAGGGGTCGATCTGAATGGCTTGTTTACCTCAGTAACTAAACAGGGTTCATTCTCTCCTAAATAGAAGACTATATGCGTGTTTGTTTTTTTTTTTTATCTATTTTGGAAAATAGATACAAAGTTTAATGGTAAAGTTTCCTGATCAGAACTACGCTCCAAGATAATCTTTTTCCACCTTCCAAACACCTGCTCCGCAGCTACAAACAGGAGTCAAACAAACCTTCTGGTACTTATAACTACAAACGGGGGCCCAAACAAAGCTTTTAGCCCCTCTACCTACAAGTGGAGACTGGCACACACTTCTCTACAAACAAACGGTCACACAGAGAGTTCTCCTCCTGTATAATGAGCTCACAACTTGCCTAACTACAAATATTAACCCACACAAAACATCGATACTTTCTTAACTACTTACAACAGCCAAGCAGAGCCCACTGATCCAAAAGGGATCCAATTGGACAAAGTCGGTTACATAAGGCCCAGACGAGGCTCCCGGCTCCGTTCAGAACATGCCGGTGCCTGACTCCCTGCGGTACATACAGGTGTCAATACAGAGTTCACGTTTTGCTTTACCACTAAACACTGATGCAAATGGCTTCCTACCATCTGTGCTTTAACACTTGGCCCACCATGGCATAGACTTTTTCATGTCATTATTTTTTTCAGCGTCTTCCTTCTTTCAAAACTGCAACACGTGATACAACCTAATCACTGAGATACAGTGTCTATAGATTTAATCCCAGATGTATAACCTACATAGTTTACACGGAAACTATTGTATTCGCTGTCTAGTCCTTAATCTCGGTTGCGTCTCCAGGCAGGGGTGACGAAAAAATGGAAGAGCGACACACTTGCTGAGGCCAAAAGAGAAAGTCGTGAAGAGCAGAAGCAACAGCAGCAGGAGCAGCAGCAGGAGCAGCAGCAGGAACAGCAGCAGGTGGAAGGTGTGGACAAGGAAGAACCAGTGTCAGGCAACAGTCTGGATCCCCTTAATCTGGTGCACATGCAGGGACCTCTCCTGCTGCTTCTGGTGGGACATATTGCAAGTGTTGTCGTCTTCACAACCGAGAAGATAAATAGGATCATCCAGCACAAGAACTAATGCTTACTGTTTGTACGTATATCAGGTAAAACGTGCAATAAGAAGTGAATAACATACAGTTCACAAACACACATACACACAAAAAAATACTGTATCACGTATACACAAAATGTCACACCTACTCCTTATCCATTTCTCTCTCTACATATGGGCATATACATATGGTTCTCAGTGAATATTGGTTTGCGGCAAAGGTGCGTGATGTCTTAATGGTTGCTCATTTGTTTTTGGAGGGGCAAGTATGTAGTCTGTTGTGGATGAGGGGGCTTGGGAAGTGAGTAAGGTGTTGTTCGCTGATGATACAGCCCTGGTGGCTGATTCGGGTGAGAAACTGCAGAAGCTTGTGACTGAGTTTGGTAAAGTGTGTGAAAGAAGAAAGATGTGAGTAAATGTGAATAAGAGCAAGGTTATTAGGTTCAGTAGAATTGAGAGATAAGTTAACTGGGAGGTAAGTTTAAATGGAGAAAAACTAGAGGATGTGCAGTGTTTTAGATATCTGGGAGTGGATTTAGCAGCGGACGGAAACATGGAAGTGAGCCACAGGGTGGGGAAGGTGGCGAAGGTTCTGGGAGCGTTGAAGAATGTGTAGAAGGCGAGAAGGTTATCTTGGAGAACATAAATGGAGATGTTTAAAGGAATAGTGGTTCCAAAAATGTTGTATAGTAGTGCGCCATAGGCTATAAACAGGGTTGTGAGGAGGAGGGTGGATGCGTTGGAAATGAGATGTTTGAGGCCAATATGTGGTGTGAGGTGGTTGATCGAGTAAGTAATGAAACGGTAAGAGAAATGTGCGGTATTAAAAAGAGTGTGGTTGAGAAAGCAGAAGAGGGTGTATTGAAATGGTTCGGTCACATAGAGAGAAGGAGTGAGGAAAGATAGACAAAGAGGATAAATGTCTCAGAGTTGGAGGGAACAAGAAGTCGAGACCAAATTGGAGGTGGAAGGATGGAGTAAAAAAGATTTTGAGCGATCGGGGCCTGAACATGCATGAGGGTTAAAGGCGTGCAAGGAATAGAGTGAATTGGAACGATGTGGTATACCAGGGTCGACGTGCTGTCAATGGAATGAACCAAAGCATGTGAAGCATCTGAGGTAAACCAAGGAAACATTTGTGGGGCCTGGATGTGCAAAGGGAGCCGTGGCTTCGGTGCATTACACATGACAGCTAGACTGAGTGTGAACAAAAGTGGCCTCCGTTCTGTTTTCCTAGCGCTACCCCGGACGTGCGAGGGAGAGAAGGGGAGCCATATCATGTGTGGCACGGTGGCGACGGAAATGGATGAAGGGAGCAGCTATGAATATGTACATATATATATATATATATATATATATATATATATATATATATATATATATATATATATATATATATATATATATATATAGGGAGAAAGAATACTTCCCACGTATTCCCTGCGTGTCGTAGAAGGCGACTAAAAGGGGAGGGAGCGGGTGGCTGGAAATCCTCCCCTCTCGTTTTTTTTTTTTAATTTTCCAAAAGAAGGAACAGAGAAGGGGGCCAGGTGAGGATATTCCCTCTAAGGCCCAGTCCTCTGTTCTTAACGCTACCTCGCTAATGCGGGAAATGGCGAATAGTATGAAAGAAAGAAGAAATATATATATATATATATATATATATATATATATATATATATATATATATATATATATATATATATATATATATATATATAATTTGTTAATGGATAGGGTTGTTAGGGAGGTGAATGCAAGAGATTTGGAAAGAGGGGCAAGTATGAAGTCTGTTGTGGATGAGAGAGCTTGGGAAGTGAGTCAGTAGTTGTTCGCTGATGATACAGCGCTGGTGGCTGATTCATGCGAGAAACTGCAGAAGCTGGTGACTGAGTTTGGTAAAGTGTGTGAAAGAAGAAAGTTAAGAGTAAATGTGAATAAGAGCAAGGTTATTAGGTACAGTAGGGTTGAGGGTCAAGTCAATTGGGAGGTAGTTTGAATGGAGAAAAACTGGAGGAAGTAAAGTGTTTTAGATATCTGGGAGTGGATCTGGCAGCGGATGGAACCATGGAAGCGGAAGTGAATCATAGGGTGGGGGAGGGGGCGAAAATCCTGGGAGCCTTGAAGAATGTGTGGAAGTCGAGAACATTATCGCCGAAAGCAAAAATGGCTATGTTTGAAGGAATAGTGGTTCCAACAATGTTGTATGGTTGCGAGGCGTGGGCTATGGATAGAGTTGTGCGCAGGAGGGTGGATGTGCTGGAAATGAGATGTTTGAGGACAATGTGTGGTGTGAGGTGGTTTGATCGAGTAAGTAATGTAAGGGTAAGAGAGATGTGTGGAAATAAAAAAAAGCGTGGTTGAGAGAGCAGAAGAGGGTGTTTTGAAATGGTTTGGGCACATGGAGAGAATGAGTGAGGAAAGATTGACCAAGAGGATATATGTGTCGGAGGTGGAGGGAACGAGGAGAAGTGGGAGATCAAATTGGAGGTGGAAAGATGGAGTGAAAAAGATTTTGTGTGATCGGGGCCTGAACATGCAGGAGGGTGAAAGGAGGGCAAGGAATAGAGTGAATTGGATCGATGTGGTATACCGGGGTTGACGTGTTGTCAGTGGATTGAATCAGGGCATGTAAAGCGTCTGGGGTAATCCATGGAAAGTTGTGTGGGGCCTGGATGTGGAAAGGGAGCTGTGGTTTCGGGCATTATTGCGTGGCAGCTAGAGACTGAGTGTGAACGAATGGGGCCTTTGTTGTCTTTTCCTAGTGCTACCTCGCACACATGAGGGGGGAGGGGGATGGTATTCCATGTGTGGCGAGGTGGCGATGGGAGTGAATGGGGGCAGACAGTGTGAATTGTGTGCATGGGTATATATGTATGTGTCTGTGTATGTATATATATATGTGCACATTGAGATGTATAGGTATGTATATTTGCGTGTGTGGACGTGTGTGTGTGTATACATTGTGTATGGGGGTTGGTTGGGCCATTTCTTTCGTCTGTTTCCTTGCGCTACCTCGCAAACGCGGGAGACAGCGACAAAGCAAAATAAATAAATAAATATATATTTTTTTTTTTTTTTTTTTTTATATGATAAATATATATATATATATATATATATATATATATATATATATATATATATATATATATATATATATATATATATATATATATATATATATATATATATATGATGACAGTGTCTTTTATGTTCATGAAGTATCAATGCAAGTGAAATCGTTAATGAATATATGTATGTTTTACATATGAATTGTGTTGATTTTATATATATACTTGCATCAGTATTGTCCTCAGACCTCACCACCCTGGGGAGCGTGGGTGAGGCGCCTGCGTTGCCCCAGCCAATCTCTCACCATCATAGCCATAATATAAGGCCCACCTGAACACTGGCGTTTCTCTCCATTATCAGACAACGTCGCTGTGCATATATGGTGACGCTTTCTAAACTATAGTCTGGTTCTTGTCCTGGGATATTCATCTGCTCTGAATGACTAGATTAACTGTGTGGTGATCATTACTCATCATTTTCATAGTGCTTACAAGTTTCTGAAAGCCAGCTATGATGAAGTTGTAACTAGACAAGGTTATGAAACACATTGACAACTGGTAAGTACACTGAGAAGTTGTGTATCATATTTATGCGTTGTCTTTGCTTTAGCCCTAGTTGAAGGAATCAAATGTATCATCTCTCATTTGAGATGATTATCACGTTACACTGGTTCAGGTAATAGCCAATGAAGAATGTTATTGTACGTAGACCGTGGTGAGGCACATTAACTCTCTATGTCACATTTCCCCTGCGGAGCTGAAGAAACAATATTGTAAGGCTTCACCAACAGATGTGATAATTCTTTGAACTCAAAATGTCTGAGAACTCATAAATGTATAAGAATAAAAAGGAGTAAGAATTATTGTGATCCTGATATGTACAGCGAGGGAAGATATTATTACACTTGCTTACCAACATAACTGATGGGAGAATACAACGGATCTTCTTCACCAGTTTGTTATAAAAGGTTACGGTTGTTGACAGATGATCCACACGAGGAAATCCCTGGAGCCTCTGCCAGTCATTTCCTCTTCACAGACAGTGTTCGTTCTGACGTCACACGGATTTAGTTTTAACAACAGTGTGACTGAATGACCAGAGATCTATCTCCAGTTCTGTCACAGTTCTGACATAACTTCCTCACAGCAGACTGGGCTCAGGTAAATCTTCACTGCTGGAATCATGCCAGTGATCCGTCTTCACTGATGGTCTCTTATTACTGATCTATCTACACTGATGGTCTTATATTACTGATCTATCTACACTGATGGTCTCTTATTACTGATCTATCTACACTGATGGTCTTATATTACTGATCTATCTACACTGATGGTCTCTTATTACTGATCTATCTACACTGATGGTCTTATATTACTGATCTATCTACACTGATGGTCTCTTATTACTGATCTATCTACACTGATGGCCTTATATTACTGATCTATCTTCACTGATGGTCTTATATTACTGATCTATCTTCACTGATGGCCTTATGTTACTGATCTATCTTCACTGATGGTCTTATATTACTGATCTATCTTCACTGATGGCCTTATATTACTGATCTATCTTCACTGATGGTCTTATATTACTGATCTATCTTCACTGATGATCTTATATTACTGATCTATCTTCACTGATGGTCTTATATTACTGATCTATCTTCACTGATGGTCTTATATTACTGATCTATCTTCACTGATGGTCTTATATTACTGATCTATCTTCACTGATGGTCTTATATTACTGATCTATCTTCACTGATGGTCTTATATTACTGATCTATCTTCACTGATGGTCTTATATTACTGATCTATCTTCACTGATGGTGTTATATTACTGATCTATCTTCACTGATGGTCTTATATTACTGATCTATCTTCACTGATGGTCTTATATTACTGATCTATCGTCTCTGATGGTCTAATAACTTTGATCTATATTCAGTGCTGGTCTTTTACTATTGATCTAATCTTCACTGCTTGTCTTTTATCGTTAAATACCTTCGCCGTTCGTCTTATATCACTGATTTTTCACTGTTTTATGTCACTGACTTTTTTCAGTGTCTTATATCACTGATCTATCATCTCTAATGGTCTTATATCAACGATCAGTGTTCACTGCTAGTCTTATACCAATGATCTAATTTCACTGTTGGTCTTATACCAATGATCTCTCTGTTCGCACTGCTTATCATAATACTCTTCTATTTTCAACCGATGGTCTTCTATAACTTATATATCTTCAATGCTTGTTTTCTATCACTGATCTATAGTCACTGGTCCGTCTTCACTGCAGATCTTTTATCATTTATTTGGTTTCACTGCAGGTCTTATACCGGTAATATGTCTTCAATGTTGGTCTTCTATCACTGATTTTTCTTCATTGTTGGTCTTAAATCACTGATTTATCTTCACTGTTGGTCTTATGACAATAATTTGTCTTCACTGCTGATCTTATGACAATAATTTGTCCTCACTGCTGGTTTTATGCCACAGATCTTCTTCACTTGTGGTCTGTATCACTGCTCTATCTACGCTGCTCTGTCTATCACTGCTCTATGTTTCCTGCGTGTCGCATATCACTGATCTGACCTCATTGTTTTTCTCATGTCAGTTATCTCTCGTCACTGCTGATCTTATATCACTGATCTATCAACATTGATGCTCTCCAGTGACCTATCTTAACTGCTTGTTTTTCACTGATTCAGTTTCACTGTAATACTTATATCACTGATTCATTTTCACATGTGGTAATATATCACTGATATATGTTCATTGCTGGTCACTTATCTTTATTCTAATTTCACTGCTGGTCTTACACCCGCTACTTTCAACGTTCACTGCTGGTCTTACAGCACTTATCTGTCTTCACTTCTTGCTATATCACTGTTCTGTCTTCACTGTTGGTCTTATATAGCTGACATATCTTCACTGCTTGTCTTATACCACTGATGTATCTTCACTGCTGGTCTTATAACACTGATCTATCTTCACTGCCTGTCTTACATCACTGATCTGTCTTGACTGTTTATCTCTTACCACTAATCTATCTTCACTGCTGATCTTGCAGCACTAATACATCTTCAATGATTTTCTTAAATCAGTGATCCACCGTTGGCCTTATATACTAATTCATTTTCAATGCTGGTCTTATATCATTCATTTGTCTTCACTGTTGGTCTTTATTGCTGACCTGTTTTCACTGTTGGTCTTTTAAAAGTGATATATATTCCCTGCTTGTCTTATATGAACGATCTGTCTTCACTGCTTGCCTTATGTCAGTGACCAGGCTTCACTTGATGTTATGTTACCTCACTGCTGATCTTATCACTGTTCTTTCTCTAGTACTTGTCTTAAGCTACAGATTTATTTTCACTGTTGCTCTTGTATCGTTGATCTATCTTCACTGCTGGTCTTATATTACTGATCTATCTTCACTGCTGGTCTTATATTACTGATCTATCTTCACTGATGGTCTTATATTACTGATCTATCTTCACTGCTGGTCTTATATTACTGATCTATCTTCACTGATGATCTTATATTACTGATCTATCTTCACTGATGGTCTTATATTACTGATCTATCTTCACTGATGGTCTTATATTACTGATCTATCTTCACTGCTGGTCTTATATTACTGATCTATCTTCACTGCTGGTCTTATATTACTGATCTATCTTCACTGATGGTCTTATATTACTGATCTATCTTCACTGATGGTCTTATATTACTGATCTATCTTCACTGATGGTCTTATATTACTGATCTATCTTCACTGATGGTCTTATATTACTGATCTATCTTCACTGCTGGTCTTATATTACTGATCTATCTTCACTGATGGTCTTATATTACTGATCTATCTTCACTGATGGTCTTATATTACTGATCTATCTTCACTGATGGTCTTATATTACTTTTCTATCTTCACTGCTGGTCTTATATTACTGATCTATCTTCACTGATGGTCTTATATTACTGATCTATCTTCACTGATGGTCTTATATTACTGATCTATCTTCACTGATGGTCTTATATTACTGATCTATCTACACTGATGGTCTTATATTACTGATCTATCTTCACTGATGGTGTTATATTACTGATCTATCTTCACTGATGGTCTTATATTACTGATCTATCTTCACTGATGGTCTTATATTACTGATCTATCTTCACTGATGGTCTTATATTACTGATCTATCTTCACTGATGGTCTTATATTACTGATCTATCTTCACTGATGGTCTTATATTACTGATCTATCTTCACTGATGGTCTTATATTACTTTTCTATCTTCACTGCTGGTCTTATATTACTGATCTATCTTCACTGATGGTCTTATATTACTGATCTATCTTCACTGATGGTCTTATATTACTGATCTATCTTCACTGATGGTCTTATATTACTGATCTATCTTCACTGATGGTCTTATATTACTGATCTATCTTCACTGATGGTCTTATATTACTGATCTATCTTCACTGCTGGTCATATATATCTGATCTTGCTTCACTGATGATATTGTATCACTGATATATGGAAACATTACAGTGACTACTTGCTAAAGTCTGACTATACCTGATACAGACAGAGGATCAAATTCCTCATCATCATGTGTCTTTCATGAACTTGTGGTTGTGTAGCGCGATTTCTTTGACACTTATGATATCCATAAGTCCAGCTCACATTTAAAATCATTCGCTGAGATAATTCTCAGAACAAGTATCTATTTCTGATAATGTCTTGGTTTCCAAATCTTCTGGTTCAAACTAAATATTGTGAGAAAAAACAATACGTTACGTATAATCCTCTAAGCAGATGCACTGGAAACAGATGCTTTGGCGACCGTCTTCCTCAAAGAGAAGAATGAACACAGACTTTTGGTCAGTTCGTGCAGTTGGTGTTTGATAAAACAGATTAATGACTGGCATAGGAGCTGGCATAGACTTGCATTAGGGCACCACCCAGCTAATGGCTTGGCCAATCAAAGGTTTGTGACTCGGATCAAGTCTACCCTGAGCGTAAATATCTGAGTTAATCTGCCTATCTTGGGGGGGTTAGGTGAGGTGGAACTGGGGGGAGCCCTCTGTAAAATGTATGTGTCTGAGAAAGCGATGATTGAGAGAGGAGGAGCAACGTATCTTCGCTGATGGCAAAATATGGTGCACATACGCTATTGCTTTCAAGATTGTGTGCAAGGGCTACTTTTTTCTTTCTTTATTATACTTGATCGCCGTTTCCTGCATCAGCGAGGTAGTGCTAGGAAACAGGCGAAGAATGGACCATCCACTCATATATTCGTATATATATACATATTTACATGAACGCCCATACACGTACACATCAATACATATACATACCAACATATACACGTGCATATACATATGCACACACATACACAGACATGCACAAAAATATAAATCTAAAATACACACATTTACATACATAACCATACACATACACAGACATATACATATATACACAAGTACATATTCATATTTGCCTTCATCCATTCCTGGCGCCCCTTCCCACAGGAAACAGCATCGCTACCTCCCACTTCAGCGAGGTAGCGCCAGGAAAACAGACAAAAAACGCCACATTCGTTCACACTGTCTCTAGCTGTCATGTGTAATGCACCGAAACCACAGCTTCCTATAGATACAAAAATACGGCAACTTACAGATCTGGAGAAAGCGTAATACAAAGTTGATAGTTATGCTCTGTGGAAAGTGTTACGATTATATGGTCTAACAGGGAAGATGTTTGGAACAGTGAAGAGTGTCTATCAAGAGTGTGTACGGGCGGAGGTGTTCTTCGTCACAGGCATGTGATGTCATCATGGCTGCTTAATGAGGGGAAGGGGGTGAATGCAAGGATCCTGGAGAAAAGGGGCAGGTATGCAGTAAGTTCGGGGTGGAGGGGCCTAGAAGTTGAATTAGCTCTTGTTTGCTGATGACACGGAGCTGGTGGCAGATTCGAGTGAGAAACCACTGAAGTTGCTGTCTGTGTTCAGGAAAGTGTGAGACAGGAGAAAGTTGAGAATAAATGTGAACAAAGGCAAGATTATCAGGTTCAGTAGTGGAAAGAGACAAGTTAATTGCATTGTAAGTTTCAGTGGAGAGAACTTGGAGGAAGTTGAGTGCTTTATGTAGTAGATAGTTAATGATATATTGACAAAAGAATACAAGCCTCAACACAGGGATTTCATAGTAAAAACTGTAAACATTTTGTCCACATTAAATGATGAATACATTAGTAAGAAGAGGGCTAACAATTACTTCTATACCTAGTCTCTCAATATGCAAGACCTTACAAACATAACACATCACTGTGAGTTGCCTCACTTAACAAACTGTCTAGTGATGAAAAATGTCACAAAGTAAGATTTCTCCGACAATTGTTTGATATTGGTCGCTGTAGCAGAACGTGATTCTTATCCTGAACTTTACCTGCATCGCAAACACAGCCTTAACTCCACTGGTGTTTGGCTCCATCTACCACTTTCTATTCTCAGATTATATGACATAAAACGCCATCTTGTAAATGCTATACAGGCATGCTCTGGTGTAATACTATACGGGAATAGTTTAGTATAATGCTATACGGGCCTGGTCTGGTGTAATGCTATACGGGCCTAGTCTGGTGTAATGCTATACGGGCCTGGTCTGGTGTAATGCTATACGGGCCTGGTCTGGTGTAATGCTATACGGGCCTGGTCTGGTGTAATACTATACGGGCCTGGTCTGGTGTAATGCTATACGGGCCTGGTCTGGTATATGATCTTTACCATAGTAAACATTATGCACCGCGAGTTTGGGGTTTGGTACTGACCTGTGTATAACACATTTAGTGGTCAGATGTGACATCAAAATCCATTCACCTAAATCAATTTATAGACTCTCGTGTTATGCCTTCTATACAAGTCATATACATACACGAATGGTTCATCCATATGATCGTGTGACCGTAACTTTTCTTTTAACACATAAAGAATTGAATTAGTGGTATTCCAGACTCAACCAAACATAAATACATGGGGGTGGACATTGCAGCGAATGGAGCCATGAGAGATGAAGTGAACCACAGGTTGGGTGAGTGGGCAAAGGTCCTGGCACATTAAGGATAGTGTGGAAAGAAAGGTCACATATTTGAGGGACAAAGATGGGCATGTTTGATGGTATTAGTGCTCCCGTCGATGCTGTAAGGGTGCGAGGTGTGGGCCTTGTGCACAGATATAAAGAAGCAGATTGTGTGTATTGGCAATAAAACGTCTGAGGATAACACGAGGTGTGAAGAGAGGTTGATCAAATAAGGACTGATATGGTAAGAGTGAGGTGTACCAATATGAGGAGAATGTATGAAGAGGCTGAAGAGTGTGCGCTAGAATGGTTTGGACAAATGGAGAGGATAAGTAAGGAAAGGATGACTGAGAGGTTACACATTTCAGAAATGGAGGGATGAAGTGGAAGGATGGGGTGAAAAATGTGTATGAGGATTCGAGGCTTAAATGTGCAAGGGATAAAGTGAATTGGAACGATGTGGTATTCAGAGTACGAAGTGCTGCCACTGGGTTGAACCGGGGTATATGAACAGTCAGGGGATACCATGGAAAGGTATGTAGGACCGGTCGTGGGTAGAGGGCTCTGTGTTCAGTGCACTATATACATGACAGCTAGAGTGTGGATGTGAAGGAATAAGGCCAAAAAGGAATTCTTTCTCCAAATCTCTTAAAATTCTTCTTGAGTGACCTCCCAATACTTCTGCAAAGCCCAGCATGAAGGTTCTTTCGTGTGTAGACGACCTCGTAATCATATCACAACACCCTGACACCAAAAGAGCAACATCAAATATGCAGCTCCACATTACACAACAGAAACGAAGGTTCGCCCAGAACAGAATGTCTGCATCTCCACTGATGTTTTCAATTACTATTTTGACCACTACAGACACAACTCCAGCTCACATCCTCCATTCACCTTGAAAGGACAATCTTTCCCACTAAGAAAATACCATCGATTTTAGTCATTACATACTACACCCACGACACTCACTCGCTGCAGCAATGATATGAACGGAAAAGCAACATTCAAACTTAAAGCCTTCAGAACACTAATTGGCATCAGACTTGAACAAGAAAAACAAACCCTAATCATCCCTTACAAACAATTCATTCGCTCCACGTTAAACTATGCCCTCACCTCCCTGAACTTCCAACTTCTCAAAAGCAATTATAACGAAGCTACAAACTAAACAAAATAATGTTCTTACAAATATCACTGGCTGCTTAGCCACCATAAGCAGTCAACAACTTTACAATAAAACAAAGTTCTTCCCAGTACTGTCACACCTCAACATGCTCGGTGCTCCTGTGCAACAGCAGTAGACTCCCCATCCAGACAATTCTACAGCTATCCAACAACGCTCAAGTACAAATATGAAAATTGCCCCTACCTCAACCTTCAGTCCCCCCACCCCCCCTAGCACGTCTAGCCAAGAAAAAAGAATTATATATATATATATATATATATATATATATATATATATATATATATATATATATATATATATATATATATATATATATATATATATTGTTGGAAAGGATCACAATTTTGCGCGTGATCAAGATATTCCTATGAGTCCACTGGGAAAATGAAACACGAAAAGTTCCCAAGTGCACTTTCGTGTAATAATCACATCATCAGGGGAGACACAAGAGAGAAATATAACAGTCAGTTGATATACATCGAAGAGACGAAGCTAGGACGCCATTTGGTAAACATGTGATTGTCCAAAACATACAACGAGCGTTCATAAACTTATCATTTTACAAATCTTATCAACAATAAAGCTATCTAATTTGTACAGACCATCACTAATATTAAGATTATAATTCTTTGTGTATTTAATAATAGAAGATTAAATGATATTTCTCTTGGTAATAGAGTTAGAGTTAACAACTGAGATGGCGTTACTCCAGTCAATACAATGATCATAGTTTTTAACATGATTAAACAAGGCATTTCATTCTTGTCCCGTTCTTATACTATATATATGTTGCTTAAGTCTAACAGAGAGGTCCTTACCAGTCTGACCAACATAAAATTTATCACAGTTTCCACAAGGAACTTTATAGATGCAACCAAGAGAATTTTCTGGTGAATTCCTGAATAAGATATTCTTTATAGTTTTATTGTTCCTAAAGGCAACATTTACATTAAAGGATTTAGGCAACAATAATACTATAAAGAATATCTTAATCAGGAATTCACCAGAAAATTCTCTTGGTTGCATCTATAAAGTTCCTTGTGGAAACTGTGATAAATTTTATGTTGGTCAGACTGGTAAGGATCTTTCTGTTAGACTTAAGCAACATAAATATAGTATAAGAACGGGACAAGAATCAAAAGCCTTGTTTAATCATGTTAAAAACTATGATCATTGTATTGACTGGAGTAACGCCAGCTCAGTTATTAACTCTAACTCTATTACCAAGAGAAATATCATTGAATCTTCTATTATTAAATACACAAAGAATTATAATCTTAATATGAGTGATGGTTTATACAAATTAGATAACTTTATTGCTGAAAAGATTTGTAAAATGATAAGTTTATGAACGTTCGTTGTATGTATTAGACAATCATATGTTTACCAAATGGCGTCCTAGCTTCGTCTCTTCGATGTATATCAACTGACTGTTATATTTTTCTCTTGCGTCTCCCCTGATATGATTGTTACAAGAAAGTACGCTTGGGAACTTTTCGTGTTTCATTTTCCCCGTGGACTCATAGGAAAATATATATATATATATATATATATATATATATATATATATATATATATATATATATTTTTTTTTTTTTTTTTTTATACTTTGTCGCTGTCTCCCGCGTTAGCGAGGTAGCGCAAGGAAACAGACGAAAGAAATGGCCCAACCCCCCCCCACACACATGTACATACACACGTCCACACACGCAAATATACATACCTACACAGCCTTCCATGGTTTACCCCAGACGCTTCACATGCCTTGATTCAATCCACTGACAGCACGTCAACCCCTGTATACCACATCGCTCCACTTCACTCTATTCCTTGCCCTCCTTTCACCCTCCTGCATGTTCAGGCCCCGATCACACAAAATCCTTTTCACCCCATCTTTCCACCTCCAATTTGGTCTCCCTCTTCTCCTCGTTCCCTCCACCTCCGACACATATATCCTCTTGGTCAATCTTTCCTCACTCATTCTCTCCATGTGCCCAAACCATTTCAAAACACCCTCTTCTGCTCTCTCAACCACGCTCTTTTTATTTCCACACATCTCTCTTACCCTTACGTTACTTACTCGATCAAACCACCTCACACCACACATTGTCCTCAAACATCTCATTTCCAGCACATCCATCCTCCTGCGCACAACTCTATCCATAGCCCACGCCTCGCAACCATACAACATTGTTGGAACCACTATTCCCTCAAACATACCCATTTTTGCTTTCCGGGATAATGTTCTCGACTTCCACACATTTTTCAAGGCTCCCAAAATTTTCGCCCCCTCCCCCACCCTATGATCCACTTCCGCTTCCATGGTTCCATCCGCTGACAGATCCACTCCCAGATATCTAAAACACTTCACTTCCTCCAGTTTTCACCATTCAAACTCACCTCCCAATTGACTTGACCCTCAACCCTACTGTACCTAATAACCTTGCTCTTATTCACATTTACTCTTAACTTTCTTCTTCCACACACTTTACCAAACTCCGTCACCAGCTTCTGCAGTTTCTCACATGAATCCGCCACCAGCGCTGTATCATCAGCGAACAACAACTGACTCACTTCCCAAGCTCTCTCATCCCCAACAGACTTCATACTTGCCCCTCTTTCCAAAACTCTTGCATTCACCTCCCTAACAACCCCATCCATAAACAAATTAAACAACCATGGAGACATCACACACCCCTGCCGCAAACCTACATTCACTGAGAACCAATCACTTTCCTCTCTTCCTACACGTACACATGCCTTACATCCTCGATAAAAACTTTTCAGTGCTTCTAACAACTTGCCTCCCACACCATATATTCTTAATACCTTCCACAGAGCATCTCTATCAACTCTATCATATGCCTTCTCCAGATCCATAAATGCTACATACAAATCCATTTGCTTTTCTAAGTATTTCTCACATACATTCTTCAAAGCAAACACCTGATCCACACATCCTCTACCACTTCTGAAACCACACTGCTCTTCCCCAATCTGATGCTCTGTACATGACTTCACCCTCTCAATCAATATATATATATATATATATATATATATATATATATATATATATATATATATATATATATATATATATATATATATATATATATATATATATATATATATATATATATATATGGTGGGATGAAGAAGTAAGATTATTAGTGAAATATAAGAGAGAGGCATTTGGACGATTTTTGCAGGGAAAAAATGCAATTGAGTGGGAGATGTATAAAAGAAAGAGACAGGAGGTCAAGATAAAGGTGCAAGAGGTGAAAAAGAGGACAAATGAGAGTTGGGGTGAGAGAGTGTCATTCAATTTTAGGGAGAATAAAAAGATGTTCTGGAAGGAGGTAAATAAAGTGCGTAAGACAAGGGAACAAATGGGAACTTCAGTGAAGGGCGCAAATGGGGAGGTGATAACAAGTAGTGGTGATGTGAGAAGGAGATGGAGTGAGTATTTTGAAGGTTTGTTGAATGTGTTTGATGATAGAGTGGCAGATATAGGGTGTTTTGGTCGAGGTGGTGTGCAAAGTGAGAGGGTTAGGGAAAATGATTTGGTAAACAGAGAAGAGGTAGTGAAAGCTTTGCGGAAGATGAAAGCCGGCAAGGCAGCAGGTTTGGATGGTATTGCAGTGGAATTTATTAAAAAAGGGGGTGACTGTATTATTGACTGGTTGGTAAGGTTATTTAATGTATGTATGACTCATGGTGAGGTGCCTGAGGGTTGGCGAAATGCGTGCATAGTGCCATTGTACAAAGGCAAAGGGGATAAGAGTGAGTGCTCAAATTACAGAGGTATAAGTTTGTTGAGTATTCCTGGTGAATTATATGGGAGGGTATTGATTGAGAGGGTGAAGGCATGTACAGAGCATCAGATTGGGGAAGAGCAGTGTGGTTTCAGAAGTGGTAGAGGATGTGTGGATCAGGTGTTTGCTTTGAAGAATGTATGTGAGAAATACTTAGAAAAGCAAATGGATTTGTATGTAGCATTTATGGATCTGGAGAAGGCATATGATAGAGTTGATAGAGATGCTCTGTGGAAGGTATTAAGAATATATGGTGTGGGAGGCAAGTTGTTAGAAGCAGTGAAAAGTTTTTATCGAGGATGTAAGGCATGTGTACATGTAGGAAGAGAGGAAAGTGACTGGTTCTCAGTGAATGTAGGTTTGCTGCAGGGGTGTGTGATGTCTCATTGGTTATTTAATTTGTTTTTGGATGGGGTTGTTAGGGAGGTAAATGCAAGAGTTTTGGAAAGAGGGGCAAGTATGAAGTCTGTTGGGGATAAGAGAGCTTGGGAAGTGAGTCAGTTGTTGTTCGCTGATGATACAGCTCTGGTGGCTGATTCATGTGAGAAACTGCAGAAGCTGGTGACTGAGTTTGGTAAAGTGTGTGAAAGAAGAAAGTTAAGAGTAAATGTGAATAAGAGCAAGGTTATTAGGTACAGTAGGGTTAAGGGTCATGTCAATTGGGAGGTAAGTTTGAATGGAGAAAAACTGGAGGAATTAAAGTGTTTTAGATATCTGGGAGTGGATCTGGCAGCGGATGGAACCATGGAAGCGGAAGTGGATCATAGGGTGGGGGAGGGGGCGAAAATCCTGGGAGCCTTGAAGAATGTGTGGAAGTCGAGAACATTATCGCCGAAAGCAAAAATGGGTATGTTTGAAGGAATAGTGGTTCCAACAATGTTGTATCGTTGCGAGGCGTGGGCTATGGATAGAGTTGTGCGCAGGAGGATGGATGTGCTGGAAATGAGATGTTTGAGGACAATTTACTTGACCCTCAACCCTACTGGTACTAATAACTTTACTCTTATTCACATTTACTCTCAAATTTTTTCTTTCGTCACCAGCTTCTGCAGTTTCTCACATGAATCAGCCATCAGCGCTGTATCATCAGCGAACAACAACTGACTCACTTCCCAAGCTCTCTCATCCACAACAGCCTGCATACTTGACCCTCTTTCCAAAACTCTTGCATTCACCTCCCTAACACCCCTACCATAAACAAATTAAACAACCATGGGGAAATCACACACATCTGCCGCAAACCTACACTCAATGAGAACCAATCACTTTCCTCTCTTCCCACACGTACACATGCCTTACATCCTCGATAAAAACTTTTCAGTGCTTCTAACAACTTGCCTCCCACACCATATATCCTTAATACCCTACACAGAGCATCTCTATCAACTCTATCATATGCCTTCTCCAGATCCATAAATGCTACATACAAATCCATTTGCTTTTCTAAGTATTTCTCACATACATTCTTCAAAGCAAACACCTGATCCACACATCCTCTACCACTTCTGAAACCACACTGCTCTTCCCCAATCTGATGCTCTTTACATGCCTTCACCCTCTCAATCAATACCCTCCCATATAATTTACCAGGAATACTCAACAAACTTATACCTCTGTAATTTGAGAACCCACTCTTATCCCCTTTGCATTTGTTCCGCCAATCCTCAGGCACCTCACTATGAATCATACATACATTAGATGACCTTACCAACCAGTCAACAATACAGTCACCCCCTTTTTTAATGAATTCCACTGCAATACCATCCAAACCCGCTGCCTTGCCGGCTTTCATCTTCCACAAAGCTTTTACTACCTCTTCTCTGTTTACCAAATCATTTTCCCTAACCCTCTCACTTTGCACACCACCTCGACCAAAACACCCTATATCTGCCACTCTATCATCAAACACATTCAACAAACTTTCAATATACTCACTCCATCTCCTTCTCACATCATCACTACTTGTTATCACCTCCCCATTAGCCCCCTTCACTGAAGTTCCCATTTGTTCCCTTGTCTTACGCACTTTATTTACCTCCTTCCAAAACATCTTTTTATTCTCCCTAAAATTTAATGATACTCTCTCACCCCAACTCTCATTTGTCCTCTTTTTCACCTCTTGCACCTTTCTCTTGACCTCCTGTCTCTTTCTTTTATACATGTCCCACTCATTTGCATTATTTCCCTGCAAAAATCGTCCAAATGCCTCTCTCTTCTCTTTCACCAATAACCTTACTTACTCATCCTACCACTCACAACCCTTTCTAATCTGGCCACCTCCCACCCTTCTCATGCCATAAGCATCTTTTGCGCAAGCCATCACTGCTTCCCCAAATACATCCCATTCCTCCTCCACTCCCCTTACCTCCTTTGTTCTCACCTCTTTCCATTCTGTATTCAGTCTCTCCTGGCACTTTCTCACATAAGTCTCCTTCCCAACCTCACTTTCTCTCACCACTCTCTTCACCCCAACATTCTCTCTTCTTTTCTGAAAACCTCTACAAATCTTCACCTTCGCCTCCACAAGATAATGATCACACATCCCTCCAGTTGCACCTCTCAGCACATTAACATCCAAAAGTCTCTCTTTCGTGCGCCTATCAATTGACATGTAATCCAATAACGCTCTCTGGCCATCTCTCCCGCTTACATACGTATACTTATGCATATCTCTCTTTTTAAACCAGGTATTCCCAATCACCAGTCCTTTTCCAGCACATAAATCTACAAGCTCTTCACCATTTCCATTTACAACACTGAACACCCCATGTATACCAATTATTCCCTCAACTGCCACATTACTTACCTTTGCATTCAAATCACCCATCACCATAACCCGGTCTCGTGCATCAAAACCACTAACACACTCATTCAGCTGCTCCCAAAACACTTGACTCTCATGATCTTTCTTCTCATGCCCAGGTGCATATGCACCAATAATCACCCATCTCTCTCCATCAACTTTCAGTTTTACCCATATCAATCTAGAGTTTACTTTCTTACACTCTATCACATACTCCCACCACTCCTGTTTCAGGTTTAGTGCTATTCCTTCCCTTGCTCTTGTCCTCTCACTAACCCCTGACTTTACTCCCAAGAAATTCCCAAACCACTCTTCCCCTTTACCCTTGAGCTTCGTTTCACTCAGAGCCAAAACATCCAGGTTCCTTTCCTCAAACATACTACTTATCTCTCCTTTTTTCTCATCTTGGTTACATCCACACACATTTAGACATCCCAATCTGGGCCTTCGAGGAGGATGAGCACTCCCCGCGTGACTCTTTCTTCTGCTTCCCCTTTTAGAAAGTTAAAATACAAGGAGGGGAGGGTTTCTAGCCCTCCGCTCCCGTTCCCTTTAGTCGCCTTCTACGACACGTGAGGAATGCGTGGGTAGTATTTTTTTCTCCCCTATCCCCAGGGATATATATATATATATATATATATATATATATATATATATATATATATATATATATATATATATATATATATATATATATATATATATATATATATATATATATATATATATATATATATATATATCCATTTTCGTCGCCATCCCGCCACACATGAAATGGCACCCGCTTCCCCCTGCGTGTGCGCGAGGTAGCACTAGGACAAGACAACAAAGGCCACATTCGTTCTCACTCAGTCTCCAGCTGTCATGTATAATGCACCGAAACCACAGCTCCTTTTCCACATCTGGGCCCCACAAAACTTTCCATGGTTTACCCCAGACACTTCAAATGCCCTGGTTCAATCCAATGAAAGCACGTCGACACCGGTGTATCACATCGTTCTCATTCATTCTATTCCTTGCACGCCTTTCACCCTCCTGCATGTTCAGGCCCCAATTGCTCAAAATCTTTTTCACTCCATCCTTCCACCTCCAATTTGGTCTCCCACTTCTCGTTCCCTACACATCTGACACCTATATAATTTTTGTCAATCTTTTCGCATTCATTTTCTCCATGTGACCAAACGATTTCAATGCACCCTCCACTGCTTTCTCAACCACGCTCTTTTTATTACCACACATCTCTCACCCTTTCATTACTTAGTCGATTAAACCACCTCACACCACATATTGTCCTCAAATATCTCATTTTCAACACATCCACCCTTCTCCGCACAACCCTATTTATAGCCCACGCCTCGCAACCATATAGCATTGTTGGAGCCACTATTCCTTCAAACATATCCATTTTTGCTCGACTTCTACACATTCTTCAACGTTCCCAGAAACCTTGCACACTCCCCCACCCTGTGACTCACTTTCGCTTCCATGGTTCCATCCGCTGCTAAATCCACTCCCAGATATCTAAAACGCTTCACTTCCTCCAGTTTTTCTCCATTTAAATGTACCTCCCAATTGACTTGTCCCTCAGCCCTACTGAACCTAATAACCTTGCTTTTATTCACATTTACTCTCAGTTTTCTTCTTTCACACTCTTTAGCAAACTCAGTCAACAGCTTCTCCAGTTTGTCACCCGAATCAGCCACCAGCGCTGTATCATCAGCGAACAACTACTGACTCACTTCCCAAGCCCTCTCATCCACAACAGACTGCATACTTGCCCCTCTCTCCAAAACTCTTGCATTCATCTCCTTAACAACGACATCCATAAACATATTAAGCAACTATGGAGACATCGCGCACCCCTGCCGCAAACCGACGTTCAATGAGAACCAATCACTTCTCCCTCTTCCTACTCGTACACATGCCTTACATCCTCGATAAAAACTTCACTGCTTCTAGCAACTTACCTCCCACACCATATACTCTTAATACCTTCCGTAGAACATCTCTTATCATCTTTACCATATGCCTTCTCCACATCCATAATTGCTACACACAAATCCATTTGTTTTTCTAAGTATTTCTCACATACATTCTTCAAAGCAAACAACTGATCAACAGATCATCTACCACTTGTGAAACCACACTGCTCTTCCCCAGTCTGATGCTCTGTACATGCCTTCACCCTCTCAATCAATACCCTCCCATATAATTTCCCAGGAATACTCATCAAACTTATACCTCTGTAATTTGAATACTCACCTTTCTCCCCTTTGCCTTTATACAATGGCCCTATGCAAGCATTCCGCCAATCCTCAGGCACTTCATCATGAACCATACGTACAATGAATATCCTTACGAACCAGTAAAGAACACAGTCGTCCCTTTTTTAATAAATACCACTGCAATACCATCCAAACATGCTGCCTTGCCGGCTTTCATTTTCCGCAAAGCTTTCACTACCTCTTCTCTGTTTACCAAATCATTCTACCTGACCCTCTTACTTTGCACACCACCTCGGCCAAAACACCCTATATCTGCCACTCTATCATCAAACATATGTATACATATATAGCTGTTACTGCTCTCCGCCTGCTTCAGGTTATACCGTTGGTGAGAAATTACTTTTAGCGAGGTTAAATCATAGGGAGTACAGTCTCGTCTAAGTATATCTTGCTCCAGAAGAGTCGCGTCCCATCCCTGTTACTGGAGGGAGTGCACCCTTATAGCTGCAGGAACTTCTGGAAACGTGATCGTGGTTTAACTCCAGAACTCTTACAATGATAGGGTCACACGGTAACTGGGGTGATTAGAGGTGAATGTATGAATTACCAGACATCTGATTATACATACATCCACGATGGATAATTATTGCATTTGTGATGAACAAGTGTGAATTTTATTATCAAGTGAATCATATGTATATAGCAATCAGTATTTGTTAACAATATTAGCACCTTCTTTGGACCATAGCTGTAACACACAAAATTTCCCTAAATCATTTATTATTTACGTTTGTCTTATAAAGTTATGGAACACCATAAGTTACAATCACGTCTTTTCAACTCTCTTTGTGTTAAGTCATTCGTTTCGAGAAACTCCTTTCCAGTTATCTATTTTTTTATGTTTCATCATGGTTTGAGCATTGCTTTTGTATTTCATGATGTTTGGGCATTGAATGTGTGTTTCGTTATGTTTGAGCATTGCTTGTGTGTTTCATCATGATTTGAGCATTGCTTATGTGTTTCATCATGTTTGGGCATTGCTTGTGTGTTTCATCATGGTTTGAGCATTGCTCGTGTGTTTCATCATGGTTTGATCATTGCTTGCGTGTTTCATCATAGTTTGAGCATTGCTTGTGTGTTTCATCATGGTTTGAGCATTGCTTGTGTGTTTCATCATGGTTTGAGCATTGCTTGGAAATCTTTCTTTCAAAATCTTTTAATTACTTATCAGGCTCTCGATGTAACGCAGCCAGGCTCGGAACACTGTCATCAGCTACTGATCACATAATGAGCACAGCTACAGTCATACAAGTGATCCTCCTAGCCTCTTCCGTCTGCCAGGCCACCATTATAATACACCGGTCATTCGAAGGTCAGTTAACTGTACTGTCCATGACTGACACTTCACACAACCTGACAACAACACTGGGACACGCTCCTGAGGGCTGGTGCAGCTGCCACGGTTCAGCTGCGATTTATTTTGCCTCAGGACTTCCCTGCGACGGAAGACATTTGCACAGATTGGGTGACATATTGTACTATGAAGAAATAAGAAATGTCTGGTGAAGAATGTGAGAAAGTTTATTTTCGTTTCGCTCGGGAGGATGGCTTGGGGGAGATGGATCGGGGGATGGTTCAGGAGGATGGCTCAGAAGGATGGTTCGGGGGGATCGCTCTAGGGGATGGTTCGGGGAGATGGCACAGGAGGATGGCTCAGAAGGATGGCTCGGGAGGATGGCTCAGGAGGATGGCTTGAGGGGGATGTCTCAGGAGGATACTTCAAGAGGATGGCTCAGGAGGATGGCTCGGGAGGATGGCTCAGGAGGATGGCTCTTGGGGATGGCTCGGGAGGATGGCTCAGGAGGATTTCTCAGGAGGATGGCTCGGGAGGATGGCTCAGAAGGATAGTTCAGGTGGATGGCTCAGGAGCATGGCTAGGGGGGATGGCTCAGGAGGATGGCACGGGGGGATGGTTCAGGAGGATGGCTCAGGAGGATGGCTAGGGGGGATGGCTCAGGAGGATGGCACGGGGGGATGGTTCAGGAGGATGGCTCAGGAGGATAGTTCTGGGGGATGGAGCAGGAGGATGGCTCAGGAGGATGGCTCAGGAGGATGGCTCGGGGGGATGGCTCAGGTGGATAGTTCAGGGAAATGGCTCAGGAGGATGGCTCAGGGGGATTTCTCAGGTGGATAGTTCAGGGAAATGGCTCAGGAGGATGGCTCAGGGGGATGGCTCAGGAGGATGGCTCAGGGGGATGGCTCAGGAGGATGGCTCGGGAGGATAGTTCGGGGAATGGCTCATGAGGATGGCTCAGGAAAATGGCTCAGGGGGATGGTTCAGGAGGATGGCTAAGGAGAATGGCTCAGGAGGATGGTTCAGGAGGATGGCTCAGGAGGGAGTTCAGGAGGATGGCCCAGGAGGATGGCTTGAGGGGATGGTTCAGGAGGATGGCTCGAGGGGATGGCTCGGGGGGATGGTTCAGGAGGATGGCTCGAGGGGATGGCTCGGGAGGATGGTTCAGGAGGATAGCTCAGGAGGATGGCTCAGGGGGATGGCTCAGGGGGATGGCTCAGGGGGATGGCACGGAGGATGGCTCTGAAGGATGGCTCAGGGGGATGGTTCAGGAGGATGGCACGGGGGATGGCTCTGAAAGATGGCTCAGGGGGATGGTTCAGGAGGATGGCACGGGGTGATGGCTCAGGAGGATGGTTCAGGAGGATGGTTCATGGGGATGGCTCAGGAGGATGGCTCAGGAGGATAGCTCAGGAGGATGGCTCAGGAGGATGGTTCATGGGGATAGCTCAGGAGGATGGTTCAGGAGGATGGTTCATGGGGATGGCTCAGGAGGATGGCTCAGGAGGATAGCTCAGGAGGATGGCTTGGGGGAGATGGTTCAGGAGGATGGCTCGAGGGGATGGCTCGGGAGGATGGCTCAGGAGGATAGCTCAGGAGGATGGCTCAGGAGGTTGGCTCAGGACTATGGCTCAGGAGGATGGCTCGGGGGGATGGTTCAGGAGGATGGCACGGAGGATGGCTCTTAAGGATGGCTCGGGGGGATGGTTCAGGAGGATGGCTCGAGGGGATGGCTCGGGGGGATGGTTCAGGAGGATGGCTCGAGGGGATGGCTCGGGAGGATGGTTCAGGAGGATAGCTCAGGAGGATGGCTCAGGGGGATGGCTCAGGGGGATGGCTCAGGGGGATGGCACGGAGGATGGCTCTGAAGGATGGCTCAGGGGGATGGTTCAGGAGGATGGCACGGGGGATGGCTCTGAAAGATGGCTCAGGGGGATGGTTCAGGAGGATGGCACGGGGGGATGGCTCAGGAGGATGGTTCAGGAGGATGGTTCATGGGGATGGCTCAGGAGGATGGCTCAGGAGGATAGCTCAGGAGGATGGCTCAGGAGGATGGTTCATGGGGATAGCTCAGGAGGATGGTTCAGGAGGATGGTTCATGGGGATGGCTCAGGAGGATGGCTCAGGAGGATAGCTCAGGAGGATGGCTTGGGGGAGATGGTTCAGGAGGATGGCTCGAGGGGATGGCTCGGGAGGATGGCTCAGGAGGATAGCTCAGGAGGATGGCTCAGGAGGTTGGCTCAGGACTATGGCTCAGGAGGATGGCTCGGGGGGATGGTTCAGGAGGATGGCACGGAGGATGGCTCTTAAGGATGGCTCGGGGGGATGGTTCAGGAGGATGGCACGGGGGATGGCTCTGAAGAATGGCTCAGGGGGATGGCTCAGGTAGATGACTCAGGGGGATGGCTCGGGGGGATGGTTCAGGAGAATGGCTCAGGAGGATGGCTCTGAAGGATAGCTCGGGGGGAAGACTCGATGGGATGGCTCGAGAGGATGGTGCGAGTAAGTGAGCTTGGAAAGGAGACTTGTGTGAGGAAGTACCAATAGAGATTGAGTGCAGAATGGTTAAAGGTGAGAGCAAATGACTTTAGGGGAGTGGGGGAGGAATGGGATGTATTTAGGGAAACAGTGATGGCTTGTGCAAAAGATGCTTGTGGCGTGAGGAAGGTGGGAGGTGGGCTGATTAGAAATTATAGGGAATGGTGGGATGAGGAAGCAAAGTTGTTAATGAAAGAGAAAAGAGAGGCGTTTGGGCGATACTTACAAGGAAGGAGTGCAGAAGATTGGGAGATGTATAAAAGAAAGCGGCAGGGGATTAACAGGAAGGTGCAAGGGTTGAAAAAGAGAGCGAATGAGAGTTGGGGTGAGAGAGGATCATTAGATTTTAGGGAGAGTAAAAATATGTTTTGGAAGGAGGTAAATAAAGTGCGTAAGACAAGAGAACAAATGGGAACATCAGTGAAGGGGGCAAGGAGGGAAGTAATAACAGGTATTGATGAAGTTAGAAGGAGATGGAGTGAGTATTTTGAAGGTTTGTTGAATGTGTTTGATGATAGAGTGGCAGATATAGGGTGTTTTGGTCGAGTTGGTGTGCGACGTGAGAGTGTCAGGGTTTGGATAATACTGCAGTAGACTTTATTAAGAAGGGGTTGACTGTGTTGTTGATTGGTTGGTAAGGATATTCAATGGTTCATGGTGAAGTGCCTGAGGATTGATGGAGTGCATGCATAGTGCCATTGCACAAAGGCAAACGGGATAAAGGTGAGTGTTCAAACTAGAGAGGCATAAGTTTGTTGAGTATTCCTAGGAAACTGTATGGGAGGGTATTGATTGAGAAGGTATGGGCATGTTCAAAGCATCAGATTGGGGAAGAGCAGTGTCGTTTCAGAAGTGGTAAAGGATGAGTAGATCAGGTGTTTGCTTACAGGATGTGTGTGTGAAAAATACTTAGAAAGCAGATGAATTTGTACTTAGCATGTATAGATCTGGAGAAGGTATATGATAGGGTTGATGGAGATGCTCTGTGGAAGGTTTTAAGAGTACATGGCGTGGAAGGTAAGCCGCTAGAAGTGGTGAAAACTTTTTACCAAGAATGTACGGCATGTGTACGAGCAGGAAGAGAGGAGAGTGATTGGTTTCTAGTGAAAGTCTGCGGGAGAGGTGTACGATGTCCCCATGGTTGTTTAATTTATGTATATATGGAGTGGTTTAGGAGGCAAACACTAGAGCTGGGAGAGAGGGGCGAGTATGCAGTCTGTTGTGGATGAGAAGGCTTGAGAAGTGAGTCATTTGTTGTTCGCTGATGATACAACGCTGGTGGCTGACTCGAGTGAGAAACTACAAACAATGGTGACTGAGTTTGAAAGGTGAAAGTTGAGAGTAAATGTGAATAAGAGCAAGGTTATGAAGTTCAGTAGGATTGAGGGACAAGTTACTTGGGATGTAAGTTTGAATGGAGAAAAACTGGGGGATGTGATGTGGTTTAGATATCTGAGAGTGGACTTAGCAGCGAATGGAACCATGAAAGCGGAAAAGAGGCATAGGGTGGGGAAGGGGCGAAGGTTCTGGGAGCGATGATGAATGTGTAGAAAGAGAAAACGTTATCTAGGAGAGCAAAAAAAGGTATGTTTGAAGGAGTAATAATTCCAACAATGTTATATGGTTGCGAGGCATGGGCTATAGATAGGGTTGTGCGGAAGAGGGTGGATGTGTTGGAGATGAAATACTTGGGGGCAATATGTAGTGTGAGGTAGTTTGATTAAGTAATGAAAGGGCAAGAGAGATGTGTGGTAATAAAGAGTGTAGCTGAGAGAGCAGAATAGAGTGTGTTGAAATGGTTTTGACACATGGAGAGAATGAGCGAGGAGAGATTGACCAAGAGGATATATGTGTCGGAGGTGGAGGGAACGAGGAGAACTGGGAGACCAAATTGGAGGTGGAAGGATGGAGTGAAAAAGATTTTGAGCGATCGGGGGCCTGACAACCTACCATCCTCACACAGGATTCTCTACCTCCGACGACTATGAATTATTTACCAGTGAACTAGTGACTCAGGGAAAATTGTTCACCTTAGTGTGAACACCGTGATGCTGACGTGTGAACACCGTGATACTGACGTGTGAACACCGTGATAGTGACTTGTGACCATCGTGATACTGACATGTGAACACCGTGATACTGACGTATGAACACCGTGATACTGACGAGTGAACATCGCAGTACTGACGTGTGAAGACCGTGATGCTGACGTATGAACACCGTGATTCTGAATTGTACACACCGTGATACTGACCTGTGAATACCGTGATACTGACCTGTGAATACCGTGATACTGAATTGTGAACACCGTGATACTGAATTGTGAACACCGGGATACTGACGTGTGAAAACCGCGATATTGACGTATGAACACCGTGATACTAACGTGTGAACACCGTGATACTGACTTGTGAAAACTATGATACTGACCTCTTGAAAACCTTGATACTGATGTATAAACACCGTCATACTGACGTATGAAAGCCGTGATACTGACGTGTGAACACCGTGATACTGACATATGAACACCGTGATACTGACTTGTGAACACCATGATACTGAATTGTGCTCACCATGATACTGACTTGTGAACACCGTGATACTGACCTGTGAACACCTTGATAATGACTGTGAACACCGTGATACTGACGTGTGAACACCGTGACACTGACGTATGAACACCGTGATACTGACGTGTGAACACCGTGATACTAACCTATGGACACCGTGATACTGACTTGTGAAAATCATGATACTAACTTGTGAAAACCGTGATACTGACGTATGAACATCGTAATACTGACGTCTGAACACCGTGATACTGACGTGTGAACACCTTGATACTGACTTGTGAATACCATGATACTGACGTCTGAACACCATGAGATACGTATGAACACCGTGATACTGACGTGTGAACATCGTGATACTGACTTGTGAACACCGTGACACAGACTTGTGAACACCGTGATACTGACGTGTGAACACCATGATATTGACTGTGAACACCGAGATACTGATTTTATGACCACCGTGATACTGACTTTTGAATACCATGATAATGACTTGTGAACACCATGATACTGACTTATGAACACCGTGATACTGAAGTGTGAACACCGTGATACTGACGTGTGAACACCGTGACACAGACTTGTGAACACCGTGATACTGACGTGTGAACACAGTGATACTGACTGTGAACACCATGATACTGACTTATGAACACCGTGATACAGACTTGTGAACACCATGATAGTGACGTGTGAACACCGTGATATTGACGTGTGAACACCGTCATACTGACGTATGAACACCGTGATACTGACGAATGAACACGGTGATACTGATGTGTGAACACGGTGATACTGACGTGTGAACACCGTGATACTGACGTGTGAACACCGTAATACTGATTTGTGAACTTCGTGATACTAACGTGTGAACACCATGATACTGACGTGTGAACACCGTAATACTGACGAATGAACACGGTGACACTGACGTGTGAACACCGTGATATTGAATTGTGAACACCGTGATACTGAAGTGTGAACACCGTAATACTGATTTGTGAACACCGTGATACTAACGTGTGAACACCATGATACTGACGTGTGAATAACGTAATTCTGACGTATGAAAGCCGTGATACTGATGAGTGAACACCGTAATACTGACGTATGAACACTGTGATACTGACGTGTGAACACCTTGATATTGACTTGTGAACACCGTGATATTGACGTGTGAACACAGTGATACTAACTTGTGAGCAACGTGATACTAACTTGTGAGCAACGTGATACTGACGTGTGAACACCATGATACTGACGTGTGAACAACATAATTGAGACTTGTGAACGCCGTGATACTGACATGTTAACACCGTGATACTGACGTGTAAACACCGTGATACTGACTGGAGAACACCGAGATACTGACTGGTGAACACCGAGATACCTACGTGTGAACAACGTGATACTGACGTGTGAACACTGTGATACTGACTTGTGAACACCGTGATACTGACTGTGAACACCGTGATACTGACGTGTGAACACTGCGATACTGACTTTCGAACACCGTGATAATGACGTGTGAACAAAGTGATACTGACTTGTGAACATCGTGATACTGACGTTGAACACCGTGATACTGACGTGTGAACACTGCGATACTGACTTTCGAACGCAGTGATACTGACGTGTGAACACCGTGATACTGACTTGTGAACACCGTGATACTGACGTGTGAACACCGTTATACTGACGTACACTCCAACCCTCCAACCAGGAAAGTAGTGAACCACCCAGCCTCCTCCAGGGTCAGATGGGCGATCACTCAGTGTTAGCACCATGATACTGACCCATGCCAACATCACCAGCACGCTCCTCACTCTACCAGCGACGTCACAGTTGCCATCACCAGCACGCTACTCACCATACTACCCTTGTCAAAGTTACCAACACAAGCAAGCTCATCACCATAATAACCCTGTCACAGTTACCATCACCAGCACGCTCCTCACCATACCACCCCTGTCACAGTTACCATCACCAACAAGCTCCTCGCTATACCACGCCTGTCACAGTTACCATCACTAGAACGCTCCTCACCATGCTATCCCTCCTCCTAATGTTACCATCAAAAGCACGCTCCTCACCATTCAACCCCTGTCACAGTTACCATCACCAGCACGCCCCTCATTATAATACCCCTATCAAAGTTACCATCAACAACACGCTCCTCACCATACCACCCCTGTCAAAGATACCATCACCAACACCCTCTTCACCATACCACCACAGTCACAGTTACCGTCACCACCACGCTCCTCACCATACAACCCCTGTCACAGTTACCATCACCAGCACGCTCCTCAACATACCACCCATTTCATAGTTACCATCACCAACGCGCTCCTCACCATACCACCCATGTCATACTTACCATCATCTGCACGCTTCTCATTATATCACCACCGTCACAGTTACCATCACCAGTACGCACCTCACCATACTTCCCCTGTCACAGTTACCATTACCAACATCCTTCTCACCATACTACTCCTGTTACAGTTGCCATTACCAACACGCTCCTCACCATACCACCCATGTCATAGTTACCATCACCAATACACTCCTCACCATACCACCAATTTCATTATTACCATCACCAATACGCTTCTCACCATACCACCACTGTCATCGTTACCATCAACAGCACGCTTCTCACAGTACCACCTCAACACCATACTACGCTCAACTCTACCGCCCAACACTATACTACCCCTGCCACAATTACCATCACCAGCACCCTACTCAACATACCACAGCTGACACAGTTACCATCACCTACACGCAGCTCACCATACCAGCCTTGTCACAGTTACGATTACCAAAACGCTCCACACCATACTACCCCTGTCACAGTAACCATGACCAGCACGCTCCTCATCATACTACCCTGTTACTGTTACCATCACCACCACACTAACCCTGTCACAGTTACCATCACCAGAACGCTTCTCACCATACCACCCCTGTCACAGTTACCATCACCACCACGCTTCTTACCATACTACTCCTTTCTCACTTACCATCACCAGCACGCTCCTCACCATACCACTCCTATCACAGTTACCATCACCAGCAAGATCCTCATCATACCGTCAATGTCTCAGTTACCATCACCAGCACGCTCCTCACCATACCACCCCTGTCACAGTTACCATCACCAGCACGATTCTCACTATACCTCCCCTGTCTCAGTTACCATCACCAGCACGCTCCTCACCATACCACCCCTGTCAAATTACCGTTACCAGCACGCTCCTCAACATACTACCCCTGCCACAATTACCATCACCAGCATGCGCCTCACCATACTACTCCTGCCACATGGTCACCATCACCAACGCAATCCTCAATATAACACCCCTTTCACAGGTACCATCACCAGCACGCTCCCCACCATACCACCCCTGGCACAGTTACCATCAACAGCACGCTCCTCACCATACCACCCCTTTCACAGGTACCATCACCAGCACGCTCCCCACCATACCACCCCTGGCACAGTTACCATCAACAGCACACGACTCACCTTACTACCCTTAACACAGTTTCCATCACCAGCACGCTCCTGACCATATGACGCCTGTCATAGTTACCATCACCAGCACGCTCCTCACCATACTAACCCTGTCACAGTTACCTTCACCAGCACGCTTCTCACCAAACTACCCCGTCAAAGTTACCATCACCAGCAAGCTCCTCACCATACCACCGATGTCACAATTACCATAAAAAGCATGCTGCTCACCATACCAACCTTGTCACAGTTGCCATCACTAGCACGCTCCTCAACATACCACCCCTGTCACAGCTACCATCACCAGTATGCTCGCCACCATACCATCCCTGAAACAGTTACCGTCACCAGCACGCTCCTGAACATACCACCCCTGTCACAGTTACCATCACGAGTACGCTCCTCACCATACCACCCCTGTCACAGTTACCATCACCAACATGCTCCTAGCCATACCACTCCTGTCACAGTTACCATTACCAGCACGCTCCTCACCATACCACCCAAGTCATAGTTGCCATCAGTAACACGCTCCTCACTATACCACCTCTGTCATAGTTATCATCACCACCACGCTTCTCATTATACCACCCCTGTCGCAGTTAGCATCACCAGTACACACCTCACTATACTACCCCTGTCACGTTACCATCACCAGCAACCTCCTCGCCATACCACCGCTGTCACAGTTACCATCACCAACATGCTCCTCACCATAACACCACTGTTACAGTTACCAATACCAACACGCTCTTAACCATACCACCCATGTCATAGTTACAATCACCAACACACTCCTAAACATCCTACCCCTGTCACAGTTGCCATCACCAGCATGCTCAACACCATATTACCCCTGTCACAGTTACAATCACCAGCACGCTACTCATCATACCATCCCTGTCAGAGTTACCCTCACCAGTATGCTCCTCACAATACCAGCCCAGTCACACTTACCATCACCACTACGTTCCTCACCATACTAACCCTGTCACAGTTACCATCACCACCAAGCTTCTCACCATAACACCCCTCTCACAGTTAACATCACCATCACGATCTTCACTATACTACCCCCTGTCACAGTTACCACCACCTCCACACTACTCACCATACTACCCATTTTACAGTTACCATCACCATTACGCTCATCACCATACCACCCCTGTCACAGTTACCATCACCACAACGCTCCTCACCATACCACCCCTGTCACATTTACCATCACCACCACGCTTTTCACCATACTACTCCTTTCGCAGTTACAATCACCAGCACGCTCCTCACCATACCACCAATGTCTCAGTTACCATCACCAGCACGCTCCTGACCATACCATCCCAGTCACGGTTACCATCGCCAGCACACCCCTCACAATACCACCCTTGTCTCAGTTACCATAACCAGCACGCTCTTCACCATACCACTCCTGTCAAATTACCGGCATCAGCATGCTCAACATACTACCCCTGCCACAGTTACCATCACCAGCACGCTCTTCACCATACTACCCCTGCCGCAGTTTTCATCAAAAGCATGCTCCTCACCATAGCACTCATGTCATAGTGACCATCACCAACGCGCTCCTCACCATACCACCTCAGTCACAGTTACCATCACCAGCACACTCTTCACCATACCACCCGTCTCACAGTTACCATCACCAGCACGCGCCTCACTTTACTACTCCTGTCACAGTTTCCATCACCAGCACGCTCCTGACCATATGACGCCTGTCATAGTTACCATACCAGCACGCTCCTCGCCATACTACCCCTGTCACAGTTACCTTCACCAGAACGTTCCTCACCATACTGCCTGGTCAAAGTTACCATCACCAGCAAGCTCCTCACCATACCACCCCTGTCACAGTTACCATAAAAAGCAAGCTGCTCTCAATACCAACCCTGTCACAGTCACCATCCCTAGCACGCTCCTCACCATACCACTCCTGTCACGGTTACCATCACCAGTATGCTCCTCACCATACCATCCCTGAGACAGTTACAGTCACCAGCACGCTTCTGAACATACCATCCCTGTCACAGTTACCATCACGAGCACGATCCTCACCATACCACCCCTGTCGCACTTACCATCACCAACATGCGCCTCACCATACCACTCCTGTCATAGTTACCATTACCAGCACGCTCCTCACCATACCACCCATGTCATAGTTACCATCACCAACACCCTTTTCACCATAACACCCCTGTCACAGTTACCATCACCAGTACACACCACACCATACTACCCCTGTCACAGTTACCATCACCGGCAAGCTCCTCCCCATACCACCCCTGTCACAGTTACCATCACCAACATGCTCCTAAATGTAACACCCCTCTTACAGTTACCATTACCAACACGCTCATCACCATACCACCCATGTCATAGTTACCATTACCAACACGCTCCTCACCATACCACCAATGTCATAATTACCATCACCAACACGCTCCTTACCATACTACCCCTGTCACAGTTACCATCATCAGCACGCTTCTCACTGTACCACCACTGTCAAAGTTACCATCACCAGCACGCTCCTCAACATACTACCCCTGTCACAGTTGCCATCACCAGCACGATCAACACCATACTACCCCTGTCACAATTACAATCACCAGCACGCTACTCATCATACCACCCCTGTCAGAGTTATCATCACCAGTACGCTGCTAACAATACCAGCCCAGTCACACTTACCATCATCAGTACGCTCCTTACCATAGTAACCCTGTCACAGTTCCCATCATCACCACACTCCTCACCATACCACCCCTGTCACAGTTAACATCACCAGCACGCTTCTCACCATACTAACCCTGTCACAGTAACCATCACCAGCGAGCTCCTAACCATACAGCCCATGTCAAAGCTACCATCACCAGCATGCTCCTCACCAAACCCTCTCACACTTACCATCACCAGTACGCTCCTTACCATACTAACCCTGTCACAGTTACCATCACCACCACACTCCTCACCATACCACCCCTGTCACAGTTAACATCACCAGCACGCTTCTCGCCATACTAGCCCTGTCACAGTAACCATCACTAGCAAGCTCCTAACCATACAACCCATGTCAAAGCTACCATCACCAGCATGCTCCTCACCAAACCCTCTCACAGTTAACATCACCAGCACGCTCCTCACCATACTACCCTTGTCACAGTTACCATCACCAGCACGCTCCTCATCATACAAGCCATGTCAGAGTTACCATCAGCAGCATGCTTCTCACCATACTACCCCTGTAAAAGTTACCATCACAGGCACGCTCCTCACCATACTACCATCCACCACTGTCATGAGTACTATTACTAACACACTCCTCACCATACTACACATCTCATAGTTACCATCACCAGCACACTCCTCACGATACCACCCCTGTCACAGTTATCGTCACCAGCACGCTCCTCACCATACTACCCCTGTCAGTTACCATCGCCGGCGCACTCTTCACCATACTACCCCCTTTACTGTTACCATCACCAACCCGCTCCTCACCATACTACCCCTGTCACAGTTACCATCACCAGCACGCTCGTCACCATACCGCCTCTGTCACAGTTACCATCACCAGCACGCTCGTCACCATACTACCTCCGTCAGAGTTATCATCGCCAACACGGTCCTCACCATACCGCCCCTGTTACAGTTACCATCACCAGCACGCTCCTCACCATACCGCCCCTGTCACAGTTACCATCACCAGCACGCTACATATCATACCATGCCTGTCAGAGTTATCATCACCAGTACTTTGCTCACAATACCAGCCCAGTCACACTTACCATCACTAGTACGCTCCTCACCATAGTAACCCTATCACAGTTACCATCACCAGCACGCTCCTAACTATACCACCCATGTCAAACCTACCATCACCAACGTGCTCCTCACCATACCCTGTCATAGGTGATATCACCAGCACGCTCCTCACCATACTACCCCTGTCACAGTTACCATCACCACCACGCTCCTCATCATACCACCACGCTTCTCATCATACTACTTCTTTCACAGTTACCATCACCAGCACGCTCTTCACCATACCACTAGTATCACAGTTACCATCACCAGCACGATCCTTACCATACCGCCAATGTCTCAGTTGCCATCACCCGCACGCTCCTCACCATACTGCCCCTGTCACAGTTACCATCACCACCACGCTCCTCACCATACCACCACGCTTCTCACCATACTAATCCTTTCACAGTTACTATTACCAGCACGCTCCTCACCATGCCGCCCTGTCACAGTTACCATCATATGCACACTTCTCACCATGTTGCCTCTGTCAGTTACCATCACCAGCACGTTCCTAACCATACTACCACTGTCACAGATACCATCAACTACTCGCTCCTCACCATACCACCCCTGTCACAGTTACCATCACCAACACGCTCCTCACCATACACCCCTGTCACTGTTACTATCAGTAGCATGCTCCTCACCATACTACGTCTGTCACAGTTGCCCTCACCAGCATTCTCCTCACAAAACTACCCCTGTCACAGTTACCATCATCAGTACGGTCCCCAACATATTACCCCTGTCACAGTTACCATCACCAACACGCTCCACACCATACCACCCCTGCCACAGTTACCAACACCTGCACGCTCCACACCATACCAACTCTGTCACAGTTACCGTTGCCAGCACGCTCCTCACCGTACCACCCATTTCATAGTTACCATCACCAATACGTTCCTCACCAACTACTCCTGTCACACTTTCCATCACCAGCACGCTCCACACAATACTACCCCTGTCACAGTTGCCATCACCAGCACGCTCCTCATCATACCTCCCCTGTCACAATTACTATCACTAGCACGCTCCTCACTACACCACCCCTGTCTCAGTTACCATGACCAGGACGCTCCTCACCATACTACCCCTGTCACAGTTACCGTCACCAGCAGCTCCTCAATAAACTAACCCTGCCACAATTAACATCACCTGCATGCTCCTCACCATACTACCCCTGTCAGTTCTCATCACCAGCGTGCTCCTCACCATACCACTTATGTCATAGATACCAACACCAACACACTTCTCACCATACCACCCTTGTCACAGCTACTATCACTATCACGATCTTCACCATACCACAACTGTTACAGTTACCATCACCAGCACGCTCCTCACCATACTACCCCTATGACACTTACCATCACTAGCACGCACATCACCATATGACGCCATAGTTACCATCACCATACGCTCCTTGCCATATTACCCCTGTCACAGTTAACGTCACCAGCACGCTCCTCACCATACTAATCGGTCATTGTTACCATCACAGGCATGCTCCTCGCCGAACTACCCTTGTCACGGTTGACGTCACCAGCACGCTCCTCGCCATACTAACCCGTCACATTTATCATCACCAGCACACTCCCCAGCATACCACCCATGTCTCAGTTACCATAACCAGCACGCTCCACATCATACCAGCCCTATCACAGTTACAATCACCAGTACGCTTCTCATCATATTACCCCTGTCACAGTTGCCATCACCAGCACGCTCCTCAGCATACCACCCCTGTCACAGTTACTATCACCAGCACGCTCCTCACCAAACCACCCCTGTCAGAGTTACCATCACCAGCACGCTCCTCACCATACCACCCATGTCATAGTAACCATCATCAACACGCTCCACACCATACCACCCCTGTCAAAGTTACCATCACCAGCACGCTTCTCACTATACCACCCCAGTCACAGTTACCATCACCATCACGCTCCTAAACATACTACCACTGTCAAGGTTACCATCACCGGTACGCTCCTCACCATACTACCCCTTGTCACAGTTACCATCACCAGCACGCTACTCATCATAGCAACCCTGTCAGAGTTACCATTACCAGTACGCAACTCACCATACCACGCCTATCACACTTACCATCACCAGCACGATCCTCACCATACTACCCCTGTCAAATTTACCATCATCAACACGCTCCGCACCATACCGCCCCTGTTACAGTTACCATCACCAGGACGCTCCTCACCATACGACCACTGTCACAGTATCCATTACTGTCACAATCCTCACCATACCAACGATGTCATAGTTACCTTCACCATAACGCTCCTCACCATATCACCCCTGACAGTTACTATCGCCAGCAACCCTCTCACCATACCACCCCTGTAACAGCTACCATCACCATCACGCTGCTCACCATACCACTCCTGTCACGGTTATCATTAACAGCACGCTCCTCACCGTACTACTCCTGTCACAGTCACCATCACCAGCACGCTCCTCACCATACTACCCCTGTCACAGTTGCCATCACCAGTATGCTCCTCACCATACTACCCCTGTCACATTTACCATCACCAGTACGTTCCTCACCATACCGCCCCTGTCAGAGTTACCTTCGCCAGCACTCTCCTTACCATAAAACCCCTCTCACAGTTGCCATCACCAGCACGCTCCTCACCATACCGCATTATCACAGTTACCATCACCAGCACGCTCCACACCATACTACCCCTATCACAGTTACCATCACCTGCACGCTCCTATCAATACCAACCCTGTCACAGTTACCATCACCAGCATGCTCCTCAGCATACTACCACTGTCACAGTTAACATCAGCAGCACGTTCCTTACCATACTAACCCTGTCAAAGTTACCATCACCATCACGCTCCTCACCATATTACCCCTCCTTTTACTGTTACCATCACCAGCACCCTCCTAAACATACTACCCCTGTCCTAGTCACCATCACCAATACGCTCCTCATCATACTGCCACTATCACAGTTGCCATCACCAGCACGCTCCTCACCAACCAGCCCTCTCACAGTTACAATCACCAGCACGGTCCTCACCATACCAGCCCTGTCACAGTTACCTTCATCAGCACGCTCCTCACCATACTACTCCTTTCACATTTACCATCACTAGTACTCTCATCACCATGCTACCCCTGTCACAGTTGCCATCACCAGCACGCTCCTCACTATACCAGCCCTCTCACAGTTATAATCACCAGCACGCTCCTCACCATACCAGCCCTGTCACAGTTACCATCATCAGCACTCACCTCACCATACTACCCCAGTCACAGATACCACCACGAGCACGCTCCTCACCATACCACCTCTGTCACATTTACCATCACCAGCATGCTCCTCATCATACAACCCATGTCACAGTTACCATCACCAGCACTCTCAAACCCATACTACCCCTATCACAGTTACCATCATCAGCACGCTACTCATCATACCACCCATGTCAGAGTTACCATCACCAGTACGTTGCTCACAATACCAGCCCTGTCACAGTTACCATCACTAGTACGCTTCTCACCATACTGCCCCTGTCACAGTTACCATCACCAGAATGTTCCTCATCATACCACCCCTGTCACAGTTACCATCACCAGCACGCTTCTCACCATACTACCCCTCCTCTTACTGTTACCATCACCAATACGCTACTCACGATACCATCCCTGTCAGTGTTAGATTAACCAACACGCTCCTCACCATACTAACCAGTTCACAGTTACCATCGGCAGCACGATCCTCATCATACCACCACTGTCACAGGCACCATCACCAGCACACTCCACACAATACTACCCCTGTCATAGTTACTATCACCATCACGCTCCTCACCATAACCCTCCTGTAACAGTTACCATCACCAGAACGCTCCGCACCAATACTACCCCTGTCGAGTTACCATCACCAGCACGCTCATTACCATAACGCCCCTGTCGCAATTACCATTACCGGCACGCTCCTCACCATACTACCCCAGTCACACTTACCCTCACTAGCACGCTCCTCACCAAACCGACCTGTCACACTTACCATCACCAGCACGCTTCTCACCATACTAGACCTGTCACAGTTACCATCACCAGCACGCTCCTAACCCATAATACCCCTGTCACAGTTACCATCATCAGCACGCTACTCATCATACCACCAATGTCAGAGTTACCATCACCAGTACGTTGTTCACAATACCAGTCCTGTCACAGTTACCATCACCAGTACGCTTCTCACCATATTACCCCTGTCACAGTTACCATCACCAGCACGCTCCTCACCATACTACCCCTCCTCTTACTGTTACCATCACCAGCACGCTACTCACGATACCACCCCTGTCAGTGTTAGATTAACCAACACGCTCCTCACCATACTAGCCAGGTCATAGTTACCGTCAGCAACACGCTCCTCATCATACCACCACTGTCACAGGCACCATCACCAGCACACTCCACACAATACTACCCCTGTCATAGTTACTATCACCATCACGCTCCTCACCATACCCCTTCTGTAACAGTTACCATCACCAGGACGCTCCGCACCAATACTACCCCTGTCGAGTTACCATTACCAGCACGCTCCTCAACATAACGCCCCTGTCGCAGTTACCATTACCGACACGCTCCTCACCATACTACCACTGTCACATTTACCATCACCGGCATGCTCCTCGCCATACCGCCCTGTCACACTTACCATCACCAGCAAGTTTGTCACCATACTAGCCCTGTCACAGTTACCATCACTAGCAAGCTCCTAACCATACTACCCCTGTCACAGATACCATCAACTGATCGCTGCTAACGATACCAACCCTGTCACAGTTACCATCACCAGCATGCTCTTCACCATACACCCCTGTCACTGTTACCATCATCAGCATGCTCCTCCTCATACTACGCCCGTCACAGTTACCATCACCAGCATGCTCCTCACCAAACTACCCCTGTCACTGTTACCATCATCAACACGCTCCTCACCGTACTACCCATGTCACAGTTGCCATCACCAGCACTCTCCTCACTAAACCAGCCCTCTCACAGTTACAATCACCAGCACGGTCCTCACCATACCAGCCCTGTCACAGTTACCTTCATCAGCACGCTCCTCACCGCACTACTCCTCTCACAGTTACCATCACTAGTACGCTCATTACCAATCTACCCCTGTCACAGTTGCCATCACCAGCACGCTCCTCACCATACCAGCCCTGTCACAGTAACCGTCATCAACACTCTCCTCACCTATACCACCCCAGTCACAGATATCATCACCAGAACGCTCCTCACCATACCTACCTCTGTCACATTTACCATCACCACCACGCTCCTCATCATGCAACCCATGTCACAGTTACCATCACCAGCACTATCAAACATATACTACCCCTGTCACAGTTACGATCATCAGCACGCTACTCATCATACCACACATGTCAGAGTTACCATCACCAGTGCGTTGCTCACAATACCAGCCCTGTCACAGTTACCATCACTAGTACGCTTCTCACCACACTATCCCTGTCACAGCTACCATCACCAGCATGCTCCTCACCATACCACCCCTGTCACAGTTACCATCACCAGCACGCTCCTCAACATACTACCACTCTTATTACTGATACCATCACCAGCACGCTACTCACAATACCACCCCTGTCAGAGTTAGATTAACCAACCATTCTAACTAGGTCGCAGTTACCATCAGCAGCACGCTCCTCATCATACCACCACTGACACAGGCACCATCACGAGCACGCTCAACACAATACTACCCCTGTCATAGTTGCTATCACCATCACGCTCCTCACCATGCCCCCTCCTGTAACAGTTACCATCACCAGGACGCTCCTCACCAATACTAACCCTGTCGAGTTACCATCGCCAGCACGCTCCTCCCCATAACGCCTCTGTCGCAGTTACCATTACCGGCACGCTCCCCACCCTACTACCACTGTCATTTACCATCACCAGCACGCTTGTCACCATACTAGCCCTGTCACACTTACCATCACCAGCACGCTTGTCACCATACTAGCCTTGTCACAGTTACCATCACCAGCACACTCCTAACCATACTATCCCTGTCACAGATACCATCAACTGCTCTCTCCTAACCATACCAACCCTGTCACAGTTATCATCACCAGCACACTCTTCACCATACAACCCTCTCACTGTTACCATCACCAGCATGCTCCTCATCATACTACGCCCGTCACAGTTACCATCACGAGAATGTACCTCACCAAACTACCCCTGTCACTGTTACCATCATCAACACGTTCCTCACCATACTACCCCTGTCACAGTTATCATTTCTAGCACGCTCCTCACCATACCACCCATTTCATAATTACCATCACCAATACGCTCCTCACCATACTACTCTTCTCACAGTTACCATCTTCAGAACGCTCCTCACTATATTACCCCTGTCACAGTTACCATAACCAGCACGCTCCTCACCAGAGTACTCCTGTCACAGTTACCTTCATCAGCACGCCCCTCACCATATTAACCATGCAACATTTACCATCACTAACACGCTCCTCACCATACCACCTTTGTCACAGTTACCATCACCAGCACGCTCCTCATCATACCACCCCTGTCACAGTTACCATTACTTTCACGCTCATCACCAAACCACTCATGGCATAGCTACTATCACTAACACGCTCCTCACCATAATACCCCTGTTAAAGTTAATATCAACGGCACGCTCATCACCATACTACCTCTGTCACAGTTACCATCACCAGCACGCTCCTCACCATACCACCCTTTTCACAGTTACCATCACTAGCACGCTCCTCACCGTACCACCCCTGTCAAAGTTACCGTCACCAGCACGCTCTTCAACATACTACCCCTGCCACAGTTAACATTATCAGCACGTTCCTTCCCTTACTACCCCTGTCACAGTTTATATCACCAGCATGCTCCTAACCATAGCACCGATGTCACAGTTACCATTACCAACACGCTCCTCACTATTCCACCCCTATCACAGTTACCATCACCAGCATGCTCTTCACCATATCAGCCCTGTCACAGTTACCATCACCAACACGCTCTTCACCATACTATCCCGGTCATAGTTATGATCACCAGCACTCTCCTCACCATATGACGCCTGTCATAGTTACCGTCACCAGCACGCTCCTCACCATACTAACCCTGTCACAGTTACCAAAACCAGCACGCTCCTCACCATACTATCCCGTCAGAGTTACTATAACCAGTACGCTCCTCACCATACCAAACCTGTCACGGTTACCTGAACCAGCGCGCTGCTCACCATACCAGCCATGTCACAGTTACCATCACCCGTACGCTCCTCATCATACTACCCCGGTCACAGTTACCATAAGCAACACTCTCCTCACCATACCATCCTTGTTACAGTTAACATCACGAGCACGCTCCTCACCATACCGCCCCTGTCACAGTTACCAATACCAGCACGTTCCTTACCATACCTCCCATGTCATAGATACCATCAACACGCTTCTCACCATAACACACCTGTCATAGTTACCATCACCAGCACGCTTCTCACTGTACAACCCCTGTCAAAGTTACCATCACCAGCACGATCCTAACCATACTACCCCTGTCACAGCTACCATCACCACACTCTACTCACTATACTACCCATGACACAGTTTTCATCACCAGTATAATCCTCACCATACCAAACATGGCATAGTTGCCATCACCAACACGCTCCTCTCCATACCACATATGTCACAGTTACCATCACCAACACGCTCCTTACCAAACCACCCCTGTCACAGTTATCATCACCAGCATGCTCCTCATCATACTACCCCTGTCACAGTTACCATCACCATCACGCTCCTCACAATATGACGCCTGACATAGCTACCATCACCATCACGCTCCTCACCATATGACGCCTGACATAGCTACCATCACCAGCACGCTCCTTACCATACATTCCCCTATCAAAGTTACCATCACCCCCACGCTCCTCACCATATCACCCATGTCATAGTTACCATCACCAATACACTCCTCACCATACCACTCCTGTCATAGTTACCATCACTAGCACGCTTCTCACTATACCATATCTGTTACAGTTACCATCACTAGCACGCTGCTTACCATACTACCCCTGTCACATTACCATCACCAGAAAGCTCCACACCGTGCCACCCCTGTCACAGTTACCATCACCAGCACGCCCCTCACCATACTACCCTTGTCACACTTACCATCACTAGCACGCAACTCATCATACCACCCCTGTCAGAGTTACAATCACCAGTACGCTGCCCACCATACCAGCCCTGCCACAGTTACCATCACCAGTACGCTCCTCACAATACTAACCTTGTCACAGTTACCATCACCATTCTACCCCTGTTGCTGTTGCCATCACCGCCACGCGCCTCAACAAATTACCCCTGTCACATTTACCATCATCAGCACTCTCTTCACCATACTACCCCTGTCACAGTTACCATCACCAACACGCTCCTCACCATACCACCCCTGTCATATTACCATCACCAGCACGCTCCTCACCATATCATCCTTGTCACAGTTACCATCACCAACACGCTCCTCGACATACCATCCATGTCATACTTACCATCACCATACTACGCCTGTCACAGTTACCATCACCAGCATGCTCCTCACCATACTACCCAGTTACAGTTACCATCACCACTACGCTTCTCTCCATACTACCCCTGTCACAGTTACCATCACTAGCACGCTCCTTATATACCACACAGATCTCAGTTACCGTCACCAGCACGCTCCTAACCATACCACCCCTGTCACAGTTCCCGTCACCAGCACGCTCCTCAACATACTACCCCTGCCACAGTTACCGTCACCAGTTCGCCCCTTACCATACTAACCCTGTCACAGTTTTCATCACCAGCATGCTCCTCACCATACCACCCATGTCATAGTTACCATCAACAACACACTCCTCACCATACCACCCCTGTCACAGTTACCATCACCAGCACGCTCCTCATTATACCATCCCTTTCACAGTTTGCATCACCACCACGCTCTTCACCATACTACCGCTTTCAGAGTTACCATCACAATTGTGCTCCTCACCGTATGACGTCTGTCATAGTTAAAATCACCAGCACGCTCCATACCATACTACCCCTGTCATAGTTACCGTCAACAGCACGCTCCTCAACATACTGCCCCTTCACAGTTACTATCACAAGCAAGCTTTTCACCATACCACCCTGTCACAGTTACCATCACCAGCACGCTCCTCATCGTACCACCCCTGTCAGAGTTACCCTTACCAGCACGTTCCTCACCATACCACCCGTGTCATAGTTACTATCACCAACACGCTTCTCACCATACTACTCCTGTTAGAGTTAGCATCACCAGCACGCCCCTCACCATACTACCCCTGTAACAGTTACCATCACCATTGCGCTCCTCACCATACCACCCCTCTCACAGTAACCATCACTAGCACACTATTTACCATACCACCCCTGTCTCAGTTACCATCACCGACATGCTCCTCACCATACCACCCTAGTCAAAGTTACCTTCATCAAACCGCTCTTCAATATACTACCCCTGCTACAGTTACTATCACCAGCACGCTCCTCCACATATTACCCCTACCACAGTTTATATTACCAGCATGCTCCTCACCATACCACTCATGTCGTAGTTACCATCAACACGCTCCACACGATACCACCCCTGTCACAGTTACCATCACCAGCACGCTCCTCACCATACCACCCCTGTCGCAGTTGCCATCACCAGCACGCTCCTCACCATACTAACCCTGCCATAGTTACCATCACCAACACGCGCCTCACCATATGACGCCTGTCATAGTTACCATCACCAACACGCTTCTTTCCAAACTATCCCTGTCACAGTTACCAATACCAGCACGCTCCTCACCATACTACCCCGTCACAGTTACCATCACCAGCACGCTCCTCACCATACCAACCCTGTAACGGTTACCATAACCAGCACGCTGCTTACCGTACCAGCCCTGTCACAGTTACCATCATCAGTACGCTCCTCATCATACTACCCAGGTCCCAGTTACCATCACCAGCACGCTCCTCACCATACCACCCCTGTCACAGTTACCAATATCAGCACGCTCCTCACCATACCACCCATGTCATAGTTACCATCACCAACGCGCTCCTTACCATAACACCCCTGTCATACAATCACCAGCACACTTCTCACTGTACAACCCCTGTCACAGTTAACATCACCAGCACGCTCCTGACCATACTACCCTTGTCACAGTTACTATCACCAGCACTCTCCTCACTATACTACTCCTTTCACAGTTTTCATCGCCAGAATGCTCTTCACCATACCACCCAAGTTTATAGTTACCATCACCAACACGCTCCACACCATACCAAACATGTCAAAGTCACCATTACCAGCATGCTCCTCACCATACCATCTATGTCATAGTTACCATCACCAGCAAGCTCCTCACCATACTACCCCTGTCATAGTTACAATTATCATCACGCTCATCACCATACCACCCCTGTCACAGTTACCATCACTAGCACGCTCCTCACCTGACCACCCCTGTTTCAGCTACCATCACCAGTACGCTCCTCACCATACCACCCCTGTCACAGTTACCATCACTAGCACGCTCCTCACCTTACCACCCCTGTCTCAGTTACCATCAACAGCACGCTCCTCACCATACCACCCCTGTCACAGTTACCATCACTAGCACGCTCCTCTCCTTACCATCCCTGTCTCAGCTACCATCACCAGTACGCTCCTCACCATACCACCCTGTCACAGTTACCATCACTAGTACGCTCCTTATGTACCACACAGATCTCAGTTACCATCACCAGCACGCTCCTCACCATACTACCCCTGTCACAGTTATCGTCACCAGCACTCTCCTCAACATGCTACCCCTGCCACAGTTACCATCACCAGCACGCTCCTCATCATATGACGTCTGTCACAGTTACCATCACTGGCACGCTCCTCACCATACTAACCCCGTCTCAGTTACCGTCACCAGCACGCTCCTCACCATACTAACACTGTCACAGCTACCATCACCAGCACGCTCCTCACCATACTACCCCTGTCACAGCTTTCATCACCAGCATGTTCCTCACCATATCACCTATGTCATTGTTACCATCACCAACACGCTCCTCACCATACCACCCCTGTCACACTTCTCATCACCAGCATGCTCCTCACCATACCACCCATGTCATAGTTACCATCACAACACGGGTCTTACCATAACACCCCTGTCACAGTCACCATTACCAGCACGCTATTCCCCATACCACCCTTGTCACAGTTACCATCACCAGCACGCTCCTCACCATACAACCCCTGTCACAGTTACCATCACTAGCACGCTCCTCACCTTACCACCCCTGTCTCAGTTATCTTCACCAGCACGTTCCTCATCATACCACCCCTGTCACAGTTGCCGTCACCAGCACTCTCCTCAACATACTACCCCTGCCACAGTTACCGTCACCAGCACACTCCTCACCTTATGACGCCTGTCATAGTTACCATCACAGGCACACTCCTCACCATATACTTTGTCACAGTTACCGTCACCAGCACGCTCATCACCATACTACCCCGTCACAGTCACCATCACCAGCATGCTCCTCACCACGCCAAACCTGGCACTGTTACCATAACCAGCACACTTCTCACCATACTACCCCTGTCACAATTACTATCACCACTACGCTCCACACCATACTACCCCTGTCACAGCTACTATCACCAGCACGCTCCTAACCATACTATCCCTCCTCTTACTGTTACCATCACCAGCACGCTTTTGACCATACTACTCCTTTCACAGTTACCATCACCAGCACGCTCCTCACTATACTAACTCTATCACAGTTACAATCACCAATACGCTACTCACCATACTACCCCTTCTCTTACTGTTACCATCACCAGCACGCTCCTCACCATACTACCCCTGTCACAGTTACCATCACCAGCACGCTCCTCACCAAACCATCCATGTCACAGTTACCATCACTATCACGCTCCTCAGCATACTACCCCTGTCACAGTTACCATCACCAGCACGCTCCTCACGATACCACCCCTGCCACAGTTACCATCGCCAGCACGCTCATCACCATACCCCCCTCTCACAGTTATCATCACCAGCACTCTCCCTACCATACCACCTCTGTCTCAGTTACCATCACTAGCACGCTCATCACCATACCCCCTTGTCACAGTTATCATCACCATACGCTCCACACTACACCACACCTGTCACAGTTGCCATCACCAGCATGCTCCCCACCTTACTATCCCTGTCAGACTTACCATCACCAGCACTCTCCTCACTGTACTACCCCTGTCACAATTATGTTCATCAGCACGCTCCTCACCATTCTACCCCTGTCACAGTTACCATCACCAACACGCTGCTCACCATACCACCCCTGTCAAAGTTACCATCACCAACACGCTGCTCACCATACCACCCCTGTCAAAGTTACCATCACCAACACGCTGCTCACCATACTACCCGTCACACTTACCATCACCAGCACGCTTCTCACCATACCACCCCTGTCATAGTTACCATCACCAACACGCTCCTCACCATACTTCCCCTGTCACGGTTACCATCACAAGCACGCTCCTTACCATGCTACCCTTGTCACTATTACCCCCCCCCCCCACTGACATACGTCCTGACAGACACAGACGCAATTCCGTACCTTCCACTGTGAATGTCATGAACAATACATGAACAACAGCACAGCTACGCCAGCACAGCTACGCCAGCTTAGTTTGCCTATAGTTATGTGGATATCAACACTGTATTATCTTTGCTATCACAATACTATAACGCAACCACTTGATGTTCACATTTAAATACATAATGTAATTTAATACACTAGCACTGCAGTTCAATCATTATATGACGTCCTATCACTTAATGTTCAACTAATGTACACTTAATGTATAATACATAAACAATAAAATTTGTTCAGTAAAACTTTGTGTATTGTGTGGATGTCTTCTCTCATGTTGCAGAGTAGCCACAACATACAACACGTGTCCAGCTCCATTGTGATCAAGAGCTCCGTAGTGATCAAGTTGTTACAGTTATAACCCGTAGCCCAGTGAATAATGTCTTAACTGTATAATGTCTCAACTGTCCCGTAGCCCACTGTATAATGTCTCAACTGTATAATTCCTCAACTATTTCAGCAAAATGGCTGCCTGAATTCAATGAATCTGATTTACTGATTCATCAACACACACACACACACACACACACACACACACACACACACACACACACACACAAACAAGGAACTCTCATCAGATCAGAGGTTTAGTCTTATCTTTCAGAAATTACTGAACGTATTCCTAAATGGAACTTACTTAGCGATGTGAGGTTGTAATGTTAGCATCTTTGGGCAACACATTGTAGAAACAACGTAGAAAAGGAGCGATACAGTTCCTAGCCCAGCTGGAAAACATCTAGCCAGACAGTTTCTTGTGCTCTGTCCTGGTCTAGTTTACAAACCAAAGAATACCATTCGGTAGGCATGTAATATACGGTGGTGAACTGAAGAATTCTTTTATATTGTTAGTTTTCATAAGTAACGTAGTTTCAAAATTACTTCCTGCCTTATTTTACGACTGATGAACCATAGTCTAAGTATTATTGGATCCTGATGTTGGTTTTGTAAATGATGAAATATTGAACTACATGGGAAAACTTAATGCAATACTGAACTACATGGGAAAACTTAATGCAATACTGAACTACATGGGAAAACTTGATCCTCTATAAGATGTTTACCAGTGGACATTATTGTGGTCAGGATGTGATGGTGGCGAGGCGGTGGGCGCGGTGCTGGAGGCGGCGTCAGAGCCCAGCAGTAGCTGCTCCTCCGTCATCATCATCACAGACAACACCTCGCCCTACACTCTCCTCATGGTACGTCATAACTATTCTTATCCCATACACTGAACACTGGGATGGTGTGAGGTCATAACTTTTCATGGTACGTAAGGACTCATCTTATCCCATACACTGAACACTGGGATGGTGTGAGGTCATAACTTTTCATGGAAATCGTATCATGTATTTTGATCATTTAAGTTTAAATGAGAAGTGAATGAATAAACCATAAGTCACCAGCCTTTGTCGACTTAAGTTCCATATTCTGGATTTTCTTCATCGTTTTGTTATCTTCTGCAAAGTTGCTGCCGTACACGTCCACTGGAACACAACTCCCTCTTGCTCTAACAACGTAGAGTTCTTCAAAATACCACACTACTATCTACCCATTTTCTTCTCTCCCTAAAAAATCTTCCTCCAACCTCCAGCCTCATTCACTCAACCTCCAGCCTCATTCAATCAACCTCCAGCCTCATTCAATCAACCTCCAGCCTCATTCACTCAACCTCCAGCCTCATTCACTCAACCTCCAGCCTCATTCACTCAACCTCCAGCCTCATTCACTCAACCTCCAGCCTCATTCAATCAGCCTCCAGCCTCATTCAGTCAACTTCCAGCCTCATTCACTCAACCTCCAGCCTCATTCACTCAACCTCCAGCCTCATTAAGTCAACCTCCAGCCTCATTAAGTCAACCTCCAGCCTCATTCAATCAACCTCCAGCCTCATTCACTCAACCTCCAGCCTCATTCAATCAGCCTCCAGCCTCATTCAGTCAACCTCCAGCCTCATTCAATCATCCTCCAGCCTCATTCAGTCAACCTCCAGCCTCATTCAGTCAACCTCCAGCCTCATTAAGTCAACCTCCAGCCTCATTAAGTCAACCTCCAGCCTCATTCAATCAACCTCCAGCCTCATTCACTCAACCTCCAGCCTCATTCAATCAGCCTCCAGCCTCATTCAGTCAACCTCCAGCCTCATTCAATCATCCTCCAGCCTCATTCAGTCAACCTCCAGCCTCATTCAGTCAACCTCCAGCCTCATTAAGTCAACCTCCAGCCTCATTCAGTCAACCTCCAGCCTCATTCACTCAACCTCCAGCCTCATTCACTCAACCTCCAGCCTCATTCAATCTTAGGAGAACAATTTGACTGGACACATCTCACTCTCGCGTCTCTACTCAATTTCACACTCGCTCTTATTTCTCAAGTGAATATTTTTTCTCAGTTCGGAGTTGTGTAGTAATGCAAATAAGGAAGTAGTAACCTAAGGAAATTCAACTGAGCCAAAACCTGATTTTTACTTATATCTCTTTCTAAACATTACTTTTGATATGTTATTTATGGATGACCAAAGATCCCAGTTCAACTCTGCAATGACGCAATCACGTTGGAAATAACATCTGTCCTTCATACCCGAATTCGTGAACATTGCGAAGTCTACCTCGGTGTTGTCAAGGTAGTGCAATTCTGTTTGTTCTGAGCAGTTACTCCATATCTAGCAAGTTCTCATCCACCACACAGTGAAGTGCTCATCCACCACACAGTGAAGTGCTCATCCACCACACAGTGAAGTGCTCATCCACCACACAGTGAAATGCTCATCCACCACACAGTGAAGTGCTCATCCACCACACAGTGGAGTGCTCATCCAACACACAGTGAAATCCTCATCCACCATACAGTGAAATGCTCATCCACCACACAGTGGAGTGCTCATCCACCATACATTGAAATCCTCATCCACCACACAGTGAAGTGCTCATCCACCACTCAGTGAAGTGCTCATCCACCACACAGTGAAGTGTTCATCACAATCCTGCGTTGCTTCAATGTTGTCTCAGCCAAGATGGGACCTGCAGCTTCCCACAGCATCACCTCCCCCGCTGCACCCAACCCCCACAGTCTCCTGCCAGGTTGCCTTTCTCCAGCAGGTTTGATCTCGACCACTGTCTTCATGACCTGTCTGTGTGTTTACCATGACCAGAAGCCATGGCATGTGTCCACTTATTGTGTCCCATAATTTTTGTGTGGAGAGCAGTTATAGGAAGAATGACCATGAGGCCTTTATATCCTCGTACAGTAAACCTGTGGAAGTCTCTCGTCTTTTTTCCTCCACCATTTAAGACTCGGGTCGACGAATTCCTGACGACCTCAGGTTAATCCCTTCTGCATTCTTCTTCATCTTATGCTCAGTATGGCTCTGGCTGGGGATGATCACCCACACCATAGAATTAAGTGAACTTTACAAAGGTGTATCTTACTGTCTATTCTTTTACTTAAACATCTCATCCTATTTCAGATATTTAATTTGGAGTTATCTCTCTTGTTTACTTTACATCTTAACTTTCGGTATGTGAAATAATATATTCATGAGAATCAACAAAGTTCCCAATTGCTCTTGTATCATATTTCAGATGTTTCACAAGACACAGTCTGTAGTTGGGATGTTTGATATGTCAGCGGAGGGACGGGCTGATAACGTGACACAGGCGCACCTCTCCCGAGTGATAAGCCAGGCTCGTCAGGTACGTCACTCTCCCATCATCACGTAGGTGGATGGGCCGCTCTCCCAGTACCAGTGCGACGCGTGCATAACGTCCAGAATATTGCTGAGGTGGGCGAGTCACCTTCCTCTTATGTTTAATGTGTTGACGTCCACAGGTGCGGCGGCTGTTATGGTGTGTGACGGTGGTGGTAGTGAGTGACGACCCAGCCTTCCTGGCCACCTTCGCCCAGTTCTCCCTCAAGGGCCGCCTCCTGGGATCGTCGACCAGGCTCCTCGCCGTCACCCGCCTGCCGCTCATACAGCTGGAAGACCTGCTGAGCAGCTACTGGACCTTCTCCATGATGAACGCTATGTTCCTCAACATGAACGATGCTACAGCTTGCTCAAGGTACTCTGGAATGATCATCTACGTCGACTAGCTATATAGACCCATAACGTCTACATACTTCACTTGGTCACCATCAATATTACTGTGCGATATCTAGATATAATTTACTGCGACACGTGAACAACGGTTAACTCAAGGCTTCCGGAGGAAGTTAACAAATACGTTTCACAACATAGAAAAGAAGACTGATATATATATATATATATATATATATATATATATATATATATATATATATATATATATATATATATATATATATATATATATATATATCCCTGGGGATAGGGGAGAAAGAATACTTCCCACGTATTCCCTGCGTGTCGTAGAAGGCGACTAAAAGGGGAGGGAGCGGGGGGGCTGGAAATCCTCCCCTCTTGTTTTTTTTTTTTAACTTTCCAAGATAAGGAACAGAGAAGGGGGCCAGGTTAGGACATTCCCTCAGAGGCCCAGTCCTCTATTCTTAACGCTACCTTGCTAACGCGGGAAATGGCGAATAGTTTGAAATATATATATATATATATATATATATATATATATATATATATATATATATATATATATATATATATATATATATATACATATATATATATATATATATATATATATTACTTTCTTATACTTACTCGCTGTTTTCCGCGTCAGCGAGGTAGCGCCAAGAAACAGAAAACAGAATGGCCCATCCACTCATATACACATATGTATATATACATAAATGCCCATACATGCACATATATATATATATATATATATATATATATATATATATATATATATATATATATATATATATATATATATATATATATATATATATATATATATATATATATATATATATATATATATATATATACACTCATTCACAGATATCATACATGCATACACATGTACATATTCATACCTACCTTCATCCATTTCTGGCACCACCCCGCCCCACAGGAAACAGCATCGCTACCCCCTGCTTCAGCGAGGTAGCGCAAGGAAAACAGACAAAAAAAAAGGCCAATTCCAGTCTCTAACTGTCATGTGTAATACACCGAAACCACAGCTCCTTATCCATATCCTGGCGAAACAGATCTTTCCATGGTTTACCCGAAACGTTTCAAAGCCCTGGTTCAGTCCATTGACAGCCCGTCGACCCAGGTATACCACATCGTTCCAACTCACACTATTCCTTGCACGCCCCTCATCTTCCTCTATGTTCAGGCTCCGATCGCTTAGAATCTTTTTCAGTCCATCCTTCCACCTCCAATCTCGTCTCCCGCTTCTCCTTGTTCCCTCCACCTCTGACACCACATATATCCTTTTTGTCAACCTTTCGTCATTCATTCTTTCCGTGTGTCCAAACCATTTCAACACACCCTCTTCTGCCCTCTTAGCCACACTCTTTTTATTTCCACACACCTCACTTACCCTTCCATTACTTACTCTATGAAGCCACCTAACACCACTTATTGTCCTCAAGCATTTCATTTCCAACACATCCGCCCTCCTCCGTACAACTCTATCTATAGCCCATGCACCGCAACCATACAACATTGTTAGAATTACTATGCCTTCACGCATACCTATTTTTGCTCTCCGAGATAACGTTCTCTTCTTCCACACATTCTTCATTGCTCCCAGAACCTTCGCCCCCTCCCCCACCCTGTGACTCACTTCCGCTACCATGGTTTCATTCGTTGTTAAGTCCACTCCCAGATATCTCAAACACTTCACTTCCTCCAGTTTTTCTTCATTCAAACTTACATCCCAACTCACTTGTCCCTTAACCCTAATGAACCTTGCTCTTATGCACATTTACTCTCAACTTTCTCCTTTCACACACTTTTTAAACTCACCCACCAATTTCTGCAGATTCTCACTCAAATCAGCCACCAGAGCTGTATCATCAACGAACAACAGCTGACTCACTTCCCAGGCCCTCTCATCCCCAACAGACTGCATATTCGCCGCTCTCTCCAAACCTCCATAACTACCCCATCCATAAACGATTTCAATAACCATGGGGACATTACACACCACTGCTGCAGACGGACATTCATTGGGAACGAATCACTCTCCTCTTTTCCCTGGGGATAGGGGAAAAGAATACTTCCCACGGATCCCCCGCGTGTCGTAAAAGGCAACTAAAGGGGGCGGGAGCAGGGGGGGCTGGACACCTCCTCCTCCTTGCATTTCAATTTTTAAAAAGGGAAACAGAAGGCGTCAAGCGGAGAATGCTCAACCTCCTTAAAAGCTCAGATTGGTTTGTCTGAATGTATATTGATGTAACCAAGATGAGAAGAAAGGAGAGATAGGTGGTAAGTTTCAAGAAAGAAACCTGGATGTTTTGGATCCGAGTGGAACGAAGCTTAAGGGTAAAAGGGATGAGTGGTTTGGGAAAGTTGAAAGTCAAGGGTTGGTGAGAGGACAGGAGCTAAGGAAGGAGTAGCACTGCTCCTGAAGCAAGAGTTGTGGGAGTATGTCATAAAGTGTAAGAAAGTGATTTCTAGATTATTGTGGTAAAACTGAAAGTGGATGAAGAAAGATGGGTGATTACTGGTGGCTATGCACCTGGTCATGAGAGGAAAGATCATGAGAGGCAAGTGTCTTGGGAGCAGCTGAGTGAGTGTTTCAGCAGGTTTGATGCACGAAGCCGGGTTATAGTGATGGGTGACTAAAATGCAAAGGTAAGTAACGTGACAGCGGAGAGTATAATTGGTGTACATAGAGTGTTCAGTGTTGTGAATATAAAGTCTGAAGAGCTTGTGGATTTGTGTGCTGATAAAAGACTGATGATTGGGAATACCTGGTAAAAACAAGAGAGGTACATAAGTATACGTATGTGAGTGGAAGAGATGGTCAAAGGGCATCATTAGTTTACGGGCTAATTGATAGGCGTGTAAAAGAGACTTTTTGATGTTAATGTGCTGAGAGGGGCAGCTGGAAGGATGTCTGATCATTATCTTGTGGAGGCTAAGGTGAAGATTTGTAGATGTTTTCAGAAAAGAAGAGAGAATGTTGGGGAGAAGAGAGTGGTGAGAGTAAGTGAGCTTGAAAAGGAGACTGGTGTTAGGAGGAACAAGGAGAGATTGAGTGCAGAATGGCAAAAGGTAAGAGCAAATGACGTGAGGGGAGTGGGGAGGAATGGAATGTATTTGGGGAAGTAGTGATGGCTTGTTCAAAAGATGCTTGTGTCATGAGAAAGATGGGAGGTGGGCAGATTAGAAAGGGTAGTGAGTTGTGGGATGAAGAGGTAAAGTTGTTGATAAAATAGATACTTGCAAGGAGTGCAAATGAGTGGAAGATGTATGAAAGAAATCGGCAAGATGGCAAGAGAAAGATGCGAGGGTTGAAAAAGAAGGGAAATGAGAATTGGGATGAGAGAGTATCATAAACTTTAGGGAAAATAAAAAGATAATTTGGAAGAAGGTAAATAACGTGAGTAAGACAAGGAAACAAATGGGAACATCGGTGAAGGGGAAAAGTGGTAAAGTAATACTAAGTAGTGATGAGGTGAGAAGGATATGGAGTGAACGTTTAGAGGGTTTATTGAATGTGTTTAATGATAGAGTGGCAGATATAGAGTTTTGGTCGGGGTAGTGTGCGAAGTGAGAGAATCAAGGAGAATGGTTTGATGAACAGAGAGAAGCAGTGACACCTTTGCGGAAGATGAAAGCCGGCAAGACGGCGGGTTTGGATGGTATCGCAGTAGAATTCATTGGGAAAAAGGGATGGCTGTGTTGTTGATTGGTTGGTAAGGATATTCATTGTATGAATGGATCATGGTGAAGTGCCTGAGGATTGGCGGAATGCATGCATAGTGCCATTGTACAAAGGCAAAGGGGGTAGGTGAGTGCTCAAACTACAGAGGTGTATGTTTCTTGAGTATTCCTGGGAAATTGTATGGGAGGATATTGAGGAGAATGGAAGTATGATCAGAGCATCAGATTGTGGAAAAGCAATGTGCTTTCAGAAGTGGCAGAGAATGTGTGAATCAGGTGTTTCCTTTAAAGAATATATGTGAAAAATACTTGGAAACAAAGATGGATTTAAATGTAGCATCTATGAATCAGGAGAAGGCGTATGGAAGGGTTGATAGACCTGCTTTGTGGAAAGTCTTAAGAACAAATGGTGTGAGAAGTAAGTTGCTACAAGTAGTAAAAGTTTTTACCAAGGATTTAAGGCATGTGTACGAGTAGGAAGAGAGGAAACTGACTGGTTCCCAGTGAATATCGGTTTGCCGCAGATATGTGTGATGTCCCCATGGTCGTTTAATTTGTTTATGGATGGGGTGGTTAAAGAGGTGAATGCAAGAGTTATGGAGAGAGGGACGAGTATGCAGTCTGTTGTGGAACCACTATTCCTTCAAACATACCCATTTTTGCTCTAAAAGATAACACTCTCGCCTTCCACGCATTCTTCAACGCTCCCAGTACCTTCTCCTCTTCCCCCACCCTGTGACTCACTTCCGCTTCCATGGTTCCATCCGCTGCTAAGTCCACTTCCATATATCTAAAACACTTCACTTCCTCCAGTTTTTCTCCATTCAAACTTACCGCCCTCTTAACTTCTCCCTTAACCCTACTAAATCTAATATACTTCCAACGTATTCACCAAGTGTCGTAAGAAGCGATTAAAGGGGGCTAGAGCGGGGGGCTGGAAACCCTTCCTTCCTTGTAATTTAGTTTCTACAAGGGGAAACAGGAGAAGGAGTCAAGCGGGGAGTGCTCATCCTCCTCCAAGTCTCAGATTGAGGTGTCTGAATGTGTGTGGATGTAACCAAGATGAAAAGAAAGGAGAGATAGGTCGTAAACCTGAGGAAAGAAACCTGGATGTTCTGGTGTTAAGTGAAACAAAGCTCAAGGGTAAAGGGGAAGATTGGTTTGGGAACGTCTTGGGAGTAAAGTCAGAGGTTGGTTAGAGGACAAGAGTAAAGGAAGGAGTAGCCTACTCCTGAAGCAGGAGTTGTGAGAATGTGTGATACTGTATAAGAAAGCAAATTCTAGACTGATGTGGTTAAAACTGAAAGTGGATAGGGAGAGACTGTTGAATATTGGTGCTTATGCACCTGGTCATGACAATAAAGATCATGAGAGTCAAGTGTTTGAGAGCAGATTAGCGAGTGTGTCAGCAGCAATGGCGCACGAGACTGGGCACTAGTGATGGGTGATCTAAATGCGTAGGTGAGTAACGTGGCAGTTGAAGGTATGATTGGTGTACATGGAGTATTCAGTGTTGTGAATGGATATGGTGAAGAGCTTGTGGATTTGTTTGCTGAAAAAAGACTGGTGATTGAGAATTCCTGATTAAAAAAGAGAGATATACATATGTATATGTATGTGAGTAGGAGAAATGTTCAAAGGGCATTATCGGATTACATGCAAATTGATAGGCGTGTATAAGAGAGACTTTTAGATGTTAATGTGTTGAAAGAGGCAGCTGGAGGGATGTCTGATCACTATCTTGTGGAGGCGAAGGTGAAAAATTGTTTAGGTTTTCAAGAAAAATGAGGGAATAGTGGGGAGAAAAGAGTGATGAGAGTGAGTGAACTTGGAAAGGAGACTTGTGTGAGGAAGTACCAGGAGAAATTGACTGTAGAATGGCAAAAGGTGAGATCAAATGACGCGAAGGGAGTGGGTGAGGAATGGGATGTATCTAGGGAAGCAGTGATGGCTTGTGCAAAAGATGCATGAGACAGAAGGTTGGCAGTAGGGTAGATTAGAAAGGGTAGTGAGTGGTGGGATGAAATAGTTAAGTTGTTAGTGAAAGTGAAAAGAGAGGCATGTGGACGGTACTTACAAAGACGGTATAAATGAAGGCGGTAGGAGGTCGAAAAGAAGGTGCAAGGGTTGAAAAAGAGGGCAAATGAGAGTTAGGGTGAGAGAGTATCATTAACTTCACGGAGAATTAAAAACACGTTTTGGAAGGAAGTAAATAATATGCGTAAGGCAGAAGAACAAATGCGAACATTGGGAAGGGGCAAGGGTGGAAGTAATCACAGGTAGTGATGAAGTAAGAGGGAGATGGAGTGAGTATTTTGAAGGTTTGTTGAATGTGTTTGATGAGAGAGTGGCAGATGTAGGGCGTTTTGGTCGGGGCGGTATACAAAGTGAAAGGGTCAGAGAATGCAAAGCAGTGGGTTTGGATGGTATTACAGTAGAATTCATTAAGAAAGGGGATAACTGTGTTGTCGATTGGTTGATAAGAATATTCAGTGTATGTATGGGTAATGTTGAAGTGTCTGAGGATTGGTGGAATGCATGCATAGTACTATTGTACAAAGGCAAAGGAGATAAAGGTGATTGTTCAAACCACAGAGGCATAAGTTTGGTGAGTATTCCTGGAAAATTATATGGGAGGGTATTGATTGAGAGGGTAAAGACATGTACAGAGCATCAATTTGGGGGAGAGCAGTGTGGTTTCAGAAGTGGTAGAGGATGTGTGGATCAGGTGTTTGCTTTGAAGAATGTATCTGAGAAATACTTAGGAAAACAGATGTTTTTGAATGTAGCATTTATGGATCTGGAGAAGGCATATGGTAGGGTTGATAGAAATACTTTGTGGAAGGTTTTAAGAGTATATAGTGTGGGAGGTAAGTTGCTAGAAACAGTGACAAGTTTTTCCCAAGGATGTACGGCATGTGTACGAGTAGGAAGAGAGGAGAATTATTGGTTCCCAGTGAAGGTCGGTCTGCAGCAAGGGTGTGTGATATCCCCATGGTTGTTTAATTTGTTTATGGATGTGGTGGTTAGGGAGGTAAATGCAAGAGTTTAGGAGAGAGAGAGAGAGAGAGAGAGAGAGAGAGAGAGAGAGAGAGAGAGAGAGAGAGAGAGAGAGAGAGAGAGAGAGAGAGAGAGAGAGAGAGAGAGAGAGAGAGTCTGTTGGGGATGAAAGGGCATGAGAAGTGAGTCAGTTGTTGTTCACCGATGACACAGCTCTGGTGGCTGATTCGAGTGAGAAACTGCAGAAGTTGGTGACTGAGTTTGGAAAAGTGTGTGAAAGGAGACAGTTGAGAGGAAAAGTGAGTAAGAGCAAGGATATTAGGTTCAGTAGGGGCGGTGAACAAGTGAACTGGGATGTAAGTCTGAATGGGGAAAAATTGGAGGTAGTGAAGTGTTTTAGATATCTGGGAGTTGATTTAGCAGCGAATGGTACCATGAAAGCGGAAGTGAGTCACAGGATGGTGGAGAGGCAAAGGTTCTGAGCAATGAAGAATGTGTGATATGAGAGAACGTTGCCTCGGAACAAAAATACGTCTGTTTGAAGGAATAGTGGTTCCAGCAATGTTATATGACATGAGATATAGATAGTGTTGTACGGAAGAGCGTGGATGTGTTAGAAATAAAGTGAATGAGAATAATATGTGTTGTGAGGTAGTTTGATCAAGTAGATAATGAAAGGGTAAGAAGATGTGTGGTAATGAATAGTGTGATTCAGAGAGAGCAGAAGAGGGTATGTTGAAATGGTTTGGACAGATGGAGAGAATGAGCGAGGAAAGATTGATAAAGAGGATATATGTGTCAGAGGCGCGGAGGGGGGGGGGGGGAGCAAGTAGAAGTGGGAGATCAAATTGTAGGTGGAAGGATGGAATGGAAAAGATTTTGAGCGATCGGGGACTGAACATGCAGGAGGGTGAGAGGCGTGCAAGGAATGGAGTGAATTGGAACAAAGTGGTATACCGGGATCGACATGCTGTCATTGGACTGAACCAGAGCATGTGAAACGTCTGGGGTAAACCATGGAAATGTCTGTGGAGTTGTGGTTTCGGTGCATTGCACAAGACAGCTAGAGACTGAGTGTGAATAAATATGGCCTTTTTGTTTGTTTTCTTGGCGCTACTTCGTTGAAGCAGGAGGTAGTGCTGTTCCCTGTGGGGTGGGGTAGGAATGGATGAAGGCATGTGAGTATGAGTATGTACATGTGTATGTATGTATATGCCTGTGTACGTGTATGATTCTGTATGTATATGTGTATATAATGATATGTATATGTTTCTATACGTTTATGTACGTGTATGGGCATTTATGTGCATATATGTGTATATGAGTGGATGAGCCATTCTTCGACTATTTGTGGCGCTGCCTCGCTTAAGCAGGAAACAGCGATCAAGTATGATAAGTAAATAGAACAGATGTATATTCTTGTCATCATCTACAATTCTTGCGTGTTGTTAATGTTAAGCAGGAGGAACTTATTACTAATTTTATTGAAAATGATAAATACCTGTAAAAACATTTCTATGGTAAACAACAGCTTACTGAATCAAATCAGTAATGAACATCCACACGTTCGGTCGCCTACTAGACAGGTACCGCACACTCGTCCCAGGTCTCACCCAGTTTAATACTTCCGTAACCAGAGTCGTCCTATCCAGCAGATGGACGGTGTACGTGCACATGCCTTACTCCCGCCTTGGAGCCCAGATGGTGCGCGTCGCCTCGTGGGAGACTGGTGCTGGATTACGACTGCACACTCAACTGAAGCTCTTCCCGGACAAGTTTCTCAAGTATGTAATGTAGGAAAACAGCAGACCCGCTACAATAAACGTTGGTGTTTTCTTGATCCAGGTTTCGCATGATTTGACACAGACAACATCACAATGGTCCAGTGGTTAGCTCTAGACCCAACTCCTTAGGCACTGCGTTTCTTCTTTTACCCAATGGCATAAACATTGTCTTCTTGATATGAGTGACACTATACCACACAAAGCAGATGGTGCACAGCTGTGTTAGGGGGATATGAGTGCAACATTACCACCCACAGTAGATGGTTCAGAGCTGTGTTAGAGAGATATGATTGCAACAATACCGGACGGAGAAGAAGGTGCACAGCTGTGTTGCGGAAAACTGATTGTAACAATGCCCGACAGGGCAGTTGGGCACAACTAATCTATTACATCTCTGAGAATTCATGGATATATATATATATATATATATATATATATATATATATATATATATATATATATATATATATATATATATATATATATATATATATATATATATATATATATATATATATGTATGTATATATATATATATATATATATATATATATATATATATATATATATATATATATATATATATATATATATATATATATATATATATATATAATATATATATATATATATATATATATATATATATATATATATATATATATATATATACATACATATATATATATATATATATATATATATATATATATATATATATATATATATATATATATATATATATATATATATATATATATATATATATATATATATATATATATATATATATATATATATATATATATATATGTGTGTGTGTGTGTGTGATAGAGTGTAAGAAAGTAAATTCTAGATTGATATGGTTAAAACTGAAAGTTGATGGAGAGAGATGGGTGATTATTGGTGCATATGCACCTGGGCATGAGAAGAAAGATCATGAGAGGCAAGTGTTTTGGGAGCAGCTGAATGAGTGTGTTAGTGGTTTTGATGCACAAGAGCGGGTTATAGTGATGGGTGATTTGAATGCAAAGGTGAGTATATGGCAGTTGAGGGAATAATTGGTATACATGGAGTGTTCAGTGTTGTAAATGGAAATGGTGAAGAGCTTGTAGATTTATGTGCTGAAAAACAACTGGTGATTGGGAATACCTGGTTTAAAAAGCGAAATATACATAAGTATACGTATGTAAGTAGGAGAGATGGCCAGGGAGCGTTATTGGATTACGTGTTAATTGATAGACGCGCGAAAGAGAGACTTTTGGATGTTAATCTGCTGAGAGGTGCAACTGGAGGGATGTCTGATCATTATCTTGTGGAGGCGAAGGTGAAGATTTGTGGAGGTTTTCAGAAAAGAAGAGAGAATGTTGGGGTGAAGAGAGTGGTTAGAGTAAGTGAGCTTGGGAAGGAGACTTGTGTGAGGAAGTAACAGGAGAGACTGAGTACAGAATGGAAAAAGGTGAGAACAAAGGAGGTAAGGGGAGTAGGGGAGGAATGGGATGTATTTAGGGAAGCAGTGATGGCTTGCGCAAAAGATGCTTGTGGCATGAGAAGCGTGGGAGGCTGGTTGATTAGAAAAAGTAGTGAGTAGTGGGATGAAGAAGTGAGATTATTAGTGAAAGAGAAGAGAGACGCATTTGGACGATTTTTGCAGGGAAAAATTGCAAATGAGTGCGAGAGGTATAAAAGAAAGAGGCAGGAGGTCAAGAGAAAGGTGCAAGAGGTGAAAAAGAGGGCAAATGAGAGATGGGGTGAGAGAGTATCATTAAATTTCAGGGAGAATAAAAAGATGTTTAGAAAGGAGGTAAATAGAGTACCTAAGACAAGGGAGCAAATGTGTACTTCAGTGAAGGGGACTAATGGGGAGGTCATAACAAGTAGTGGTGATGTGAGAAGGAGATGGAGTGAGTATTTTGAAGGTTTGTTGAATGTGTTTGATGATAGAGTGGCAGATATAGGGTGTTTTGGTCTAGGCGGTGTGCAAAGTGAGAGGGTTAGGGAAAATGATTTGGTAAATAGAGAAGAGGTGGTAAAAACTTTACGGAAGATGAAAGCCGGCAAGGCAGCAGGTTTGGATGGTATTGCAGTGGAATTCATTAAAAAAGGGGGTGACTGTATTGTTGACTGGTTGGTAAGGTTATTTAATGTATGTATGATTCATGGTGAGGTGCCTGAGGGTTGGCGGAAAGCTTGCATAGTGCCATTGTACAAAGGCAAAGGGGATAAGAGTGAGTGCTCAAATTAGAGAGGTATAAGTTTGTTGAGTATTACTGGTAAATTATATGGGAGGGTATTGATTGAGAGGGTGAAGGCATGTACAGAGCATCAGATTGGGGAAGAACAGTGTCGTTTCATAAGTAGTAGATGTGTGGATCAGGTGTTTGCTTTGAAGAATGTATGTGAGAAATACTTAGAAAAACAAATGGATTTGTATGTATCATTTACGGATCTGGAGAAGGCACATGATAGAGTTGATAGTGATGCTCTATAAAAGGTTTTAAGAATATATGGTGTGGGAGGCAAGTTGTTAGAAGCAGTGAAAAGTTCTTATCGAGGATGTAAGGCATGTGTACGTGTAGGAAGAGAGGAAAGTTATTGGTTCTCAGTGAATGTAGGTTTGCGGCAGGGGTGTGTGATGTCTCCATGGTTGCTTAATTTGTTTATGGATGGGGTTGTTAGGGAGGTGAATGCAAGAGTTTTGGAAAGAGGGGCAAGTATGCAGTCTCTTGTGGATGAGAGAGCTTGGGAAGTGAGTCAGTTGTTGTTAGCTGATGATACAACGCTGGTGGCTGATTCATGTAATAAACTGCAGAAGCTGGTGACTGAGTTTGGTAAAGTGTGTGAAAGAAGAAAGTTAAGAGTAAATGTGAATAAGAGCAAGGTTATTAGGTACAGTAGGGTTGACGGTCAAGTCAATTGGGAGGTAAGTTTGAATGGAGAAAAACTGGAGGAAGTAAAGTGTTTTAGATATCTGGGAGTGGATCTGGCAGCGGATGGAACCATGGAAGCGGAAGTGAATCATAGGGTGGGGGAGGGGGCGAAAATTCTGGGAGCCTTGAAGAATGTTTGGAAGTCGAGAACATCATCTCGGAAAGCAAAAATGGGTAAGTTTGAAGGAATAGTGGTTCCAACAATGTTGTATGGTTGCGAGGCGTGGGCTATTTATAGAGTTGTGCGCAGGAGGGTGGATGTGCTGGAAATGAGATGTTTGAGGACAAAATGTGGTGTGAGGTGGTTTGATCGAGTAAGTAATGTAAGGGTAAGAGAGATGTGTGGAAATAAAAAGAGTGTGGTTGAGAGAGCAGAGGAGGGTGTTTTGAAATGGTTTGGTCACATGGAGAGAATAAGTGAGGAAAGATTGACCAAGAGGATATATGTGTCAGAGGTGGAGGGAACGAGGAGAAGTGGGAGACCAAATTGGAGGTGGAAAGATGGAGTGAAAAAGATTTTGACTGATCGGGGACTGAACATGCAAGAGGGTGAAAGGCGTGCAAGGAATAGAGTGAATTGGAACGATGTGGTATACCGGGGTCGACGTGCTGTCAATGGATTGAACCAGAGCATGTGAAGCGTCTGGGGTAAACCATGGAAAGTTGTGTGGGGCTTGGATGTGGAAAGGAAGCTGTGGTTTCGGTGAATTATTACATGACAGCTAGAGACTGAGTGTGAACGAATGGGGCCTTTGGTATCTTTTCCTAGCGCTACCTCGCACACATGAGGGGGAAAGGAATTCTTATTCCATGTGTGGCGAGGTGGCGATGGGAACAAATAAAGGCAGACAGTATGAATTATGTACATGTGTATATATGTATATGTCTGTGTGTGTATATATATGTGTACATTGAGATGTATAGGTATGTATATTTGCGTATGTGGACGTGTATGTATATACATGTGTATGTGGGCGGGTTGGGCCATTCTTTCGTCTGTTTCCTTGCGCTACCTCGCTAACGCGGGAGACAGCGTCAAAGAAAAATAAATAAATAAATAAATAAATATATATATATATATAGAGAGAGAGAGAGAGAGAGAGAGAGAGAGAGAGAGAGAGAGAGAGAGAGAGAGAGAGAGAGAGAGAGAGAGAGAGAGAGAGAGATAGATAGATAGATAGATAGATAGATAGATAAATAGATAGATATATTCCATTTATTTATTCATTTTGCTTTGTCGCTGTCTCCCGCGTTAAAGAGGTAGCGCAGGGAAACACGAAAGAATGGCCCAATCCACCCACATACACATATATATACATACACGTCCACACACGCAAATATACATACCTATACATCTGAACGTATACATATATATTCTTGCACAGACATATACATATATACACATGTACATCTCAGTCTCTACCTGCCATGTAATAATGCACCGAAACCACAGCTCCCTTTCCACATCCAGGCCACACAATACTTTCCATGGTTTACCCAAGACGCTTCACATGCCCTGGTTCAATCCATTGACAGCACGTCGACATCGGTATACCACATCGTTTCAATTCACTCTATTCATTGCACGCCTTTCACCCTCCTGTATGTTCAGGCCCCGATCACTTAAAATCTTTTTCACTACATCTTTCCACCTCCAATTTGGTCTATGGAAGGTATTAAGAATATATGGTGTGAGAGGCAAGTTGTTAGAAGCAGTGAAAAGTTTTTATCGAGGATGTAAGGCATGTGTACGTTTAGGAAGAGAGGAACGTGATTCGTTCTCGGTGAATGTAGGTTTGCGACAGGGGTGTGTGATGTCTCCATGGTTGTTTAATTTGATTATGGATGAGGTTGTTAGGGAGGTGAATGCAAGAGTTTTGGAAAGAGGGGCAAGTATGCAGTCTATTGTGGATGAGAGAGCTTGGGAAGCGAGTCAGTCGTTGCTCGCTGATGATACAGCGCTGGTGCCTGATTCATGTGAGAAACTGCAGAAGATGGTGACTAAGTTTCGTAAAGTGTGTGAAAGAATAAAGTTGAGAGTAAATGTGAATAAGAGCAAGGTTATTATGTACAGTAGGGTTGAAGGTCAAGTCAATTGGGAGGTAAGTTTGAATTGAGAAAAACTGGAGGAAGTAAAGTGTTTTAGATATCGGGGAGTGGATTTGGCAGCGGATGGAACCATGGAAGCGGAAGTGAATCATAGGGTGGGGGAGGGGCCGAATATTCTGGGAGCCTTGAAGAATATGTAGAAGTCGAGAACATTATCTCGGAAAGCATAAATGGGTATGTTTGAGGGAATAGTAGTTCCAACAATGTTGTATAGTTGGAGGCGTGGGTTATGGATGTGGATATATATTTTTTTTTCTTTTTTTTTGCTTTGTCGCTGTCTCTCGCGTTTGCGAGGTAGCGCAAGGAAACAGACGAAAGAAATGGCCCAACCCCCCCCCCATACACATGTATATACATACGTCCACACACGCAAATATACATACCTACACAGCTTTCCATGGTTTACCCCAGACGCTTCACATGCCCTGATTCAATCCACTGACAGCACGTCAGCCCCGGTATACCACATCGATCCAATTCACTCTATTCCTTGCCCTCCTTTCACCCTCCTACATGTTCAGGCCCCGATCACACAAAATCTTTTTCACTCCATCTTTCCACCTCCAATTTGGTCTCCCACTTCTCCTCGTGCCCTCCACCTCCGACACATATATCCTCTTGTTCAATCTTTCCTCACTCATTCTCTCCATATGCCCAAACCATTTCAAAACACCCTCTTCTGCTCCCTCAACCACGCTCTTTTTATTTCCACACATCTCTCTTACCCTTACGTTACTTACTCGATCAAACCACCTCACACCATATATTGTCCTCAAACATCTCATTTCCAGCACATCCATCCTCCTGCGCACAACTCTATCCATAGCCCACGCCTCGCAACCATACAACATTGTTGGAACCACTATTCCTTCAAACATACCCATTTTTGCTTTCCGAGATAATGTTCTCGACTTCCACACATTCTTCAAGGCTCCCAGAATTTTCGCCCCCTCCCCCACCCTATGATCCACTTCCGCTTCCATGGTTCCATCCGCTGCCAGATCCACTCCCAGATATCTAAAACACTTTACTTCCTCCAGTTTTTCTCCATTCAAACTTACCTACCATTTGACTTGACCCTCAACCCTACTGTACCTAATAACCTTGCTCTTATTCACATTTACTCTTAACTTTCTTCTTTCACACACTTTACCAAACTCAGTCACCAGCTTCTGCAGTTTCTCACATGAATCAGCCACGAGCGCTGTATCATCAGCGAACAACAACTGACTCACTTCCCAAGCTCTCTCATCCCCAACAGACTTCATACTTGCCCCTTTTTCCAAAACTCTTGCATTCACCTCCCTAACAACCCCATCCATAAACAAATATATATATATATATATATATATATATATATATATATATATATATATATATATATATATATATATATATATATATATATATATATATATGTATGTATATATATATATATTTTTTTTTTTTTTTTTTTTTATACTTTTTATACTTTTTTTATATATATATATATATATATATATATATATATATATATATATATATATATATATATATATATATATATATATATATATATATATATATATATATATATATATATATATATATATATATATATATATATAATATATATAATATATATGTATATATATATATATATATATATATATATATATATATATATATATATATATATATATATATATATATATATATATATATAT
>NC_092248.1:22955405-22966908 GCF_036320965.1 Panulirus ornatus | reverse complement strand
AGACAGCGACAAAGTATAATAAAAAAAAGAATTATTATTTTTATGTTCACATAAAATTATCAAAAGAACAATATATTCAGAATGCTTTACAACTTATTACCTCAGTAAATTTGAATTCCGAGTGGACATTTCATCCTTGATGTTCACTTATTTTCATCAATAAGACAAAGCTGTGGCTATGTCCTGGTGCTCAGTGTCAGGCTCATAATGAAAGTCAGGGAGTTTTCTCTGTTGTTACTAGACAGAGTGAAACTTTTTTCATCCCTATTAGTCATGAAGCAGGGTAAAACTTCATGCCCATAACAATGTGATGTAAATCTGATAATCAGCTTAGAATGTTATTTGTAATATTACATATCAATTGTGTATGTGTAGATGTTATAACTTGATTGTACGGTATCTTGAATGCCTTATTTTCACCAGCTGGCTGGTGAAGGCTGTTTTGATGACTATATTAATGAAATTTTTTATAGATGCTTTGTTATGCCTTGGAGTGCATGAACTAATCAGATTCATCTTCATTCAAAACCATTCCTATCAAACAAAAAGGACAGATTTTTTTTGTATAATTTTGTATCATTCATTGAAAAATCTTTCTCATCCACTATGACTTGATCTATGCTATTATCAATGTGCCATACAGAGTCTTGATTATTGTTAGTGTTAATGTGAATAACTTCACTTAGCAAGAAGACAGAGAAATAAACATTGACATAAAAATCTGTACTCTGGCACTGTACTTATAATATGTCTTCTGACATATTCCGTACAAATCTATGTTGTCTGACATAGTCTAGATGGCTGAAACAGTCATCATTAATGTGACAGTTTTACACTACTCCATGGTTTTAATTGTTGTTTGACACCATACATGTAAATGCACATTGTCTAACAACATCTGCATGACCACTTATTATCTGACACCACTTACCGGACTATGACTTAGCTGAATATCTTACAATCTTGCTTTGGTTGTGATCATGGGACTGTGGTTTTGATGCTTTACACATCAGCTAGAGAGTGGTTGTGAGTGACTGAGGCCATTTATTCATCTGTTCCTGGGCTTCCTTGCTAATGCAGGAATTGGCAAACAAATTTAAGGAGGGGATATATATATATATATATATATATATATATATATATATATATATATATATATATATATATATATATATTCATACTGTTCGCCATTTCCCACGTTAGCAAGGTAGCGTTAAGAACAGAGGACTGGACCTTTGAGGGAACATCCTCACCTGGCCCCCTTCTCTGTTCCTTCTTTTAGAAAATTAAAAAAAAAACTGAGAGGGGAGGATTTCCAGCCTCCCGCTCCCTTCCCTTTTAGTCGCCTTCTACGATACGCAGGGAATACGTGGGAAGTATTCTTTCTCCCCTATCCCAGGGAAAACATATAAATATATATATTTTTATTTTTTTATTTATTATACTTTGTCGCTGTCTCCCGCGTTTGCGAGGTAGCGCAAGGAAACAGACGAAAGAAATGGCCCAACCCCCCCCATACACATGTATATACATACGTCCACACACGCAAATATACATACATACACAGCTTTCCATGGTTTACCCCAGACGCTTCACAAGCCCTGATTCAATCCACTGACAGCACGTCAACCCCAGTATACCACATCGATCCAAATCACTCTATTCCTTGCCCTCCTTTCACCCTCCTGCATGTTCAGGCCCCGATCACACAAAATCTTTTTCACTCCATCTTTCCACCTCCAATTTGGTCTCCCACTTCTCGTTCCCTCCACCTCCAACACATATATCCTCTTAGTCAATCTTTCCTCACTCATTCTCTCCATGTGCCCAAACCATTTCAAAACACCCTCTTTTGCTCTCTCAACCACGCTCTTTTTATTTCCACACATCTCTCTTACCCTTACATTACTTACTCGATCAAACCACCTCACACCACACATTGTCCTCAAACATCTCATTTCCAGCACATCCACCCTCCTGCGCACAACTCTATCCATAGCCCACGCCTCGCAACCATACAACATTGTTGGAACCACTATTCCTTCAAACATACCCAATTTTGCTTTCCGAGATAATGATCTCGACTTCCACACATTCTTCAAGGCTCCCAGAATTTTCGCCCCATCCCCCACCCTATGATCCACTTCCGCTTCCATGGTTCCATCCGCTGCCAGATCCACTCCCAAATATCTAAATACTTTACTTCCTTCAGTTTTTCTCCATTCACACTTACCTCCCAATTGACTTGACCCTCAACCCTACTGTACCCAATAACCTTGCTCTTATTCACATTTACTCTTAACTTTCTTCTTTCACACACTTTACCAAACTCAGTCACCAGCTTCTGCAGTTTCTCACATGAATCAGCCACCAGCGCTGTATCATCAGCGAACAACAACTGACTCACTTCCCAAGCTCTCTCATCCACAACAGACTTCATACTTGCCTCTCTTTCCAAAACTCTTGCATTCACCTCCCTAACAACCCCATCCATAAACAAATTAAACAACCATGGAGACATCACACACCCCTGCCGCAAACCAACATTCACGGAGAACCAATCACTTTCCTCTCTTCCTACAGGTACACATGCCTTACATCCTCGATAAAAACTTTTCACTGCTTCTAACAACTTGCCTCCCACACCGTATATTCTTAAACTCTATCATATGCCTTCTCCAGATCCATAAATGCTACATACAAATCCATTTGCTTTTCTAAGTATTTCTCATATATATATATATATATATATATATATATATATATATATATATATATATATATATATATATGAAAAATATATATATATATAATTTTTTTTTTTTTTTTTTGCTTTGTCGCTGTCTCCCGCGTTTGCGAGGTAGCGCAAGGAAACAGACGAAAGAAATTGCCCAACCCACCCCCATACACATGTATATACATACACGTCCACACACGCAAATATATATACCTACACAGCTTTCCATGGTTTACCCCAGACGCTTCACATGCCCTGATTCAATCCACTGATAGCACGTCAACCCCGGTATACCACATCGATCCAATTCACTCTATTCCTTGCCCTCCTTTCACCCTCCTGCATGTTCAGGCCCCGATCACACAAAATCTTTTTCACTCCATATTTCCACCTCCAATTTGTTCTCCCACTTCTCCTCGTTCCCTCCACCTCCGACACATATATCCTATTGGTCAATCTTTCCTCACTCATTCTCTCCATGTGCCCAAACCATTTCAAAACACCCTCATCTGCTCTCTCAACCACGCTCTTTTTATTTCCACACATTTCTCTTACCCTTACGTTACTTACTCGATCAAACCATCTCACACCACACATTGTCCTCAAACATCTCATTTCCAGCACATCCACCCTCCTGCGCACAACTCTATCCATAGCCCACGCCTCGCAACCATACAACATTGTTGGAACCACTATTCCTTCAAACATACCCATTTTTGCTTTCAGAGATAATGGAGGAAGTAAAGTGTTTTAGATATCTGGGAGTGGATCTGGCAGCGGATGGAACCATGGAACGGAAGTGGATCACAGGGTGGGGGAGGGGGCGAAAATCCTGGGAGCCTTGAAAAATGTGTGGAAGTCGAGAACGTTATCTCTGAAAGCAAAAATGGGTATGTTTGAAGGAATATATATATATATATATATATATATATATATATATATATATATATATATATATATATATATACATAGGAAAGGATTACAATTTTGCACATCATCAAGATATTCCTATCTAAAAGGGTTTAGTGTATGCCACTTTGTCAAAACCAGTGGAAGCTAATTGCCCTAAAAGATTCATAAGAGCTATTAACACCTTAAAAAAAAGACAAGGATATACATATTACTAAAGCAGATAAGGCTAACACTGTTGTGATTTTAGACAAAAGTAACTATTTATCTAAAATGAATGATCTTCTAAATGATAACACAACATATTCTAAACATAGTAAAAATCCCTTAGAAGCAGTTAATTCTCACTTCAATAAAGAAATGAATTTTTTTTTGTTGTTGAAAGGTAACATTTCTCTTATCAAAAGTTTGTCATCTTCGTCCCCTTCATTGCCATATATGTATGGACTTATCAAAACACATAAACAGAATTTTCCAGCAAGACCTATAGTGAGTTCAGTAGGCTCCATCACATATAAATTGTCAAAATGGTTAGTTTCATTATTGAGCCCTTTAGTGGGTAAGGTATCAAATTCTAATATCATGAACAATGTAGATTTAGTCAACAAGCTGAACAATATTAAAAACAATGTTAAATTTGATATCAAACTAGTTAGCTTTGATGTTTCCAGTCAATGACCTTTTAGAATATTTATTTGATGTCTTGGATGATATTCATTTACCTGTTTCAAAGGCTAATTTCGTTGAACTGATAAAACTGTGTATAAAAGACTGTGTATTTCAATTTAATGGAGATTATTATGCTCAAAAATTTGGTATGGCAATGGGTAACCCTCTTTCACCTGTACTAAGTAATCTTTATATGGAATTTTTTTAAACAAAATTACTAAAGGATATCTTACCTTCTAATGCAATTTGGTTTAGGTATGTAGATGATGTTCTTTGTGTTTGGCCAACAAATGAAAATTTACAAATATTTCTTACCTTCTAATGCAATTTGGTTTAGGTATGTAGATGATGTTCTTTGTGTTTGGCCAACAAATGAAAATTTACAAATATTTCTCCCCTTACATAACAATTTAGTACCTTCCATCAAATTTATTGTAGAAAATTAAAATAATGGTATGTTACCATTTTTAGATTGCATGATCCATAGACAAGGAAACAAGTTTAAGTTTAGCATATACATAAAACCCACCAATGTATGCTCATATATCCATTATTACTCATCTCAACATGACAGAGTTAAATTATCATCATTTCAATCTATGTTCTTTAGGGCATTACGTATATGCAGTCCAGAGTTTATTGATGATGAGTTTGAGAAGATATATTCTATTGGATCTAAGTTAAAGTACCCTAGATCTTTCATTGATAAATCCCTTAAGTTAGCAAAGAAATCATTTTATAGAGTTGAACCCAAACCTCCCATTGACACCAAGAATCTTTTACTTCTCCCTTTTAATAATAATTTCACTTTGCTTCTCATGTTGCTTAAATCCTTTCATGTAAATGTTGCCTTTAGCAACAATAATACTATAAAGAATATCTTAATCAGGAATTCACCAGAAAATTCTCTTGGTTGCATCTATAAAGTGCCTTGTGGAAACTGTGATAAATTTTATGTTGGTCAGACTGGTAAGGATCTTTCTGTTAGACTTAAGCAACATAAATATAGTATAAGAACGGGACAAGAATCAAATGCCTTGTCTAATCATTGTATTGACTGGTGTAACGCCACCTCAGTTATTAACTCTAACTCTATCACCAAGAGAAATATCATTGAATCTTCTGTTCTTAAATACACAAAGAATTATAATCTTAATATTAGTGATGGTCTATACAAATTAGATAACTTTATTGTTGATAGAAATGATAAGTTTCTGAACGCTCATTGCATGTTTTGGACAATCACATTTACCAAATGGCATCCTAGCTGCGTCTCTTTGATGTATAGTAACTGACTGTTATATTTCTCTCTTGTGTCTCCCCTGATGATGTGATTATTACACGAAAGTGCACTTGGGAACATTTCGTGTTTCATTTTCGTGTTTTATTTTGCTTTGTCGCTGTCTCCCGCGTTAGTGAGGTAGCGCAAGGAAACAGACGAAAGAATGGGTCAACTCACCCACATGCACATGTATATAAATACACGTCCAGACACGCAAATATACATACCTATACATCTCAACATATACATATATATACACACACAGACATATACATATATACACATTTACATAATTCATACTGTCTGCCTTTATTCATTCCCATCGCCACCTCACCACACATGAAATAATAACCCCCTCCCCCCGAATGTATGCGAGGTAGCGCTAGGAAAAGCCAACAAATGCGCCATTCATTCATACTCAGTCTCTAGCTGTAATGTAATAATGCACTGAAGCCACAGCTCCCTTTCCACATCAAGGCCCCACAGAACTTTCCATGATTTACCCCACACACTTCACATGCCCTGGTTCAATCCATTGACAGCATATCGGCCCTGGTATACCACATCGTTCCAATTCACTCTATTCCCTGCACGTCTTTCACCTTCCTGCATGTCCAAGCCCCAATCGATCACTGAAAATCTTTTCCACTCCATCTTTCCACATCCAACTTGGTCTCCCACTTCTCCTCGTTCCTTCTACCTCAGACACATATATCCTCTTAGTCAATCTTTCCTCACTCATTCTCTCCATGTGACCAAACCATTTCAAAACACCCTCTTCTGCTCTCTCAAACATACTCTTTTTATTACCACACATCTCTCTTACCCTATTTTTACTTACTCGATCAAACCACCTCGCACCACATATTGTCCTCAAACATCTCATTTCCAGCACATCCACCCTCCTGCGCACTATTCTATCCATAGCCAACGCCTTGCAACCATACAACATTGTTGGAACCACTATTCCTTCAAACATACTCATTTTTGCTTTCTGAGATAATGTTCTCGACTTCCACACATTCTTCAAGGCTCCCAGAATTTTCGCCCCATCCCCCACCCTATGATTCACTTCCCCTTCCATGGTCCATCCGCTCCCAAATCCACTCCCAGATATCTAAAACACTTCACTTCCTCCAGTCTTTCTCCATTCAAACTTACCTCCCAATTGAACTTGACCCTCAACCCTACTGTACCCAATAACCTTGCTTTTATTCACATTTACTCTCAGCTTTCTTCTTTCACACACTTTACCAAACTCAGTCACCAGCTTCTGCAGTTTCTCACATGAATCAGCCACCAGCGCTGTATCATCAGCAAACAAGAATTGACTCACTTCCCAAGCTCTCTCATCCACGACAGACTGCATACTTGCCCCTCTTTCCAAAACTCTTGCATTCACCTCCCTAACAACCCCATCCATAAACAAATTAAACAACCATGGAGACATCACACACTCCTGCTGCAAACCTACATTCACTGAGAACCAATCACTTTCCTCTCTTCCTACACGTACACATGCCTTACATCCTCGATAAAAACTTTTCACTGCTTCTAACAACTTGCTTCCCACACCATATATTCTTAAAACCTTCCCTAGAGCATCTCTATCAACTCTATCATATGCCGTCTCCAGATCCATAAATGCTACATACAAATCCATTTGCTTTTCTAAGTATTTCTCACATACATTCTTCAAAGCAAACACCTGATCCACACATCCTCTACAACTTCTGAAATCACACTGCTCTTCCCCAATCTGATGCTCTGTACATGCCCTCACCCTCTCAATCAATACCCTCACATATAATTTACCAGGAATACTCAACAAAATTATAACCTCTGTAATTTGAGCATTCACCTTTGTCCCCTTTGCTTTTGTACAATGGCACTATGCAAGTATTCTTCCAATCCTTAGGCACCTCACCATGAGCCATACATACATTAAATAACCTTACCAACCTTACCAACTTTCCACCTCCAATTTGGTCTCCCACTTCTCCTCGTTCCCTCCACCTCTGCTACATGTATCCTCTTGGTCAATCTTTTCTCACTCATTCTCTCCATGTGACCAAACCATTTCAAAACACCCTCATCTGCTCTCTCAACCACACTCTTTTTATTTCCACACATCTCTCTTACCCTTACATTACTTACTCGATCAAACCACCTCACACCACATATTTTCCTCAAACATCTCATTTCCAGCACATGCACCCTCCTATGCACAACTCTATCCATAGCCCACGCCTCGCAGCCATACATCAATGTTGGAACCACTATTCCTTCAAACATACCCATATTTGCTTTCCGAGATAATGTTCTCGACTTCCACACATTCTTCAGAGCTGCCAGAATTTTCACCCCCTCCCCCACCCTATGATTCACTTCCGCTTCCATGGTTCCATCCGCTGCCAGATCCCCTCCCAGATATCTAAAACACTTTACTTCCTCCAGTTTTTCTCCATTCAAACTTACCTCACAATTGACTTGACCCTCAACCCTACTGTACCTAATAACCTTGCTCTTATTCACATTTACTCTTAACTTTCTTCTTTCACACACTTTACCAAACTCAGTCACCAGCTTCTGCAGTTTCTCACATGAATCAGCCACCAGCGCTGTATCATCAGCAAAAAACAACTGACTCACTTCCCAAGCTCTCTCATCCACAACAGACTGCGTACTTGCCCCTCTTTCCGAAACTCTTGCATTCACCTCCCTAACAACCCCATCCATAAACAAATTAAAAAACCATGGAGACATCACACACCCCTGCCGTAAACCTACATTCACTGAGAACCAATCACTTTCCTCTCTTCCTACATGTACACATGCCTTATATCCTCGATAAAAAGTTTTCACTGCTTCTAACAACTTGCCTCCCACACCATATATTCTTAATACCTTCCACAGAGAATCTCTATCAACTCTATCATATGCCTTCTCCAGATCCATAAATGCTACATACAAATCCATTAGCTTTTCTAAGTATTTCTCACATACATTCTTCAAAGCAAACACCTGATTCACACATCCTCTACCACTTCTGAAACCACACTGCTCTTCCCCATCTGATGCTCTGTACATGCCTTCACCCTCTCAATCAATACCCTCCCATATAATTTACCAGGAATACTCAACAAACTTATACGTCTGTAATTTGAGCACTCACCTTTGTCACCTTTGCCTTTGTACAATGGCACTATGCAAGCATTCCGCCAATCCTCAGGCACCTCGCCATGAACCATACATACATTAAATAACCTTATCAACCAATCAGTAATACAGTCACCCCCTTTTTAAATCAATTCTACTGCAATACCATCCAAACCCACTGCCTTGCCGGCTTTCATCTTCCGCAAAGCTTTTACTACCTCTTCTCTGTTTACCAAATCATTTTCCCTAACCCTCTCACTTTGCACACCACCTCGACCAAAACATCCTATATCTGCCACTCTATCATCAAACACATTCAACAAACCTTCAAAATACTCACTCCATCTCCTTCTCACATCACCACTCCTTGTTATCCCCTCCCCATTAGCCCCCTTCACTGAAGTTCCCATTTCTTCCCTTGTCTTACACACTTTATTTACCTCCTTCCAAAAAATCTTTTTATTCTCCCTAAAATTTAAGGATACTCCCTCTCACCCTAACTCTCATTTGTCCGCTTTTTCACCTCTTGCACCTTTCTCTTGACCTCCTGCCTCTTTCTTTTATACATCTCCCACTCATTTGCATTATTTCCCTGCAAAAATTATCCAAATGCCTCTCTCTTCTCTTTTACTAATAATCTTACTTCTTCATCCCACCACTCACTACCCTTTCTAATCTGCCCACCTCCCATGCTTCTCATGCCACAAGCATCTTTTGCGCAAGCCATCACTGCTTCCCTAAATACATCCCATTCCTCCCCCACTCCCCTTACGTCCTTTGTTCTCACCTTTTTCCATTCTGTACTCAGTCTCTTCTGGTACTTCCTCACACAAGTCTCCTTCCCAAGCTCACTTACTCTCACCACTCTTTTTACCCCAACATTCTCTCATCTTTTCTGAAAACCTCTACAAATCTTCACCTTCGCCTCGACAAGATAATGATCAGACATCCCTCCAGTTGCACTTCTCGGCACATTAACATCCAAAAGTCTCTCTTTCGCGCGCCTATCAATTAACACGTAATCCAATAACTCTCTCTGGCCATCTCTCCTACTTACATACGTATACTTATGTATATCTCTCTTTTTAAACCAAGTATTCCCAATCATATAAATCTACAAGCTATTTACCATTTCCATTTACAACTCTGAACACCCCATGTATTCCAATTATTCCCTCAACTGCCATATTACTCACCTTTGCATTCAAATCACCCATCTGCATAACCCAATCTCATGCATCAAAACCACTAACACACTCATTCAGCTGGTCCCAAAACACTTGCCTCTCATGATCTTCCTTCTCATGCCCAGGTGCATATGCACCGATAATCACCCATCTCTCCATCAACTTTCAGTTTTACCCATATCAATCTAGAGTTTCCTTTCTTACACTCTGTCACATACTCCCACCACTCCTGTTTCAGGAGTAGTGCTACTCCTTCCCTTGCTCTTGTCCTCTCAGGAACCTCTGACTTTACTCACAAGACATTCTCAAACCACTCTTCCCCTTTACCTTTGAGCTTCGTTTCACTCAGAGCCAAAACATCCAGGTTCCTTTCCTCAAACATACTACCTATCTCTCCTTTTTTCTCATCTTGGTTAGGTTAGGTTAGACACCCCAATCTGAGCCTTCAAGGAGGATGAGCAGTCTCCGCGTGACTCCCTCTTCTGTTTCCCCTTTTAGGAAGTTAAAATACAAGGAGGGGAGGGTGTCTAGCCCCCCGCTTCCATCCCCTTTAGTCGCCTTCTACGACACATGAGGAATCCATGGGAAGTATTCTTTCTCCCTTATCCCCAGGGATAAAATATATATAGCACTATCTCGCACACATGAGGGGGGAGGGGGTTGTTATTCCATGTGTGGCGAGGTGGTGATGGGAATCTATAAAGGCAGACCGTATGAATTATGTACATGTCTGTGTGTGTATATATTTATATGTATATGGTGAGATGTATAGGTATGTATATTTGCGCGTGTGGACGTGTATGTATATACATATGTATGTCGTTGGGTTGGGCCATTCTTTCGTCGGTTTCCTTGTGCTACCTCGCGAACGCGGGAGAAAGCGACAAAGCAAAATAAATAAATAAATATAATATATATATATATATATATATATATATATATATATATATATATATATATATATATATATATATATATATATGTATATATATATATATATACACACATATATATATATATATATATACACATCCCTGGGGATAGGGGAGAAAGAATACTTCCCACGCATTCCTCACGTGTCGCTAGAATGCGACTATAGGGGACGGGAGGGGGGGCCAGAAACCCTCCCCTCCATATTTTTTAACATCTAAAAGGGGAAAACAAAAGAAGGAGTCACGGGGGGAGTGCTCATCCTCCTCGAAGGCTCAGATTGGGGGTCTAAATGTGTTGTGGATGTAACAAGATGAGAAAAAAGGAGAGTATGTAGTATGTTTGAGGTAAGGAACTGACTCTGAGTGAATCGAAGCTCAAGGTAAAGGGGGGAGGTGGTTGGGAATGTCTTGGGTGTTAATGTCAGGAGTTAGTGATAGTGAGAGGATAAGAGCAAGGAAGGTAGTCACACTTCTGAAACAGGAGTTGTTCGGGGAGTATGTGATAGAGTGTTAAGAAGTAAATTCTAGATTGATTATGGGTAGAAACTGAAAGCTGATGGCAGTGTAGATGGGTGATTATGTGCTATGCACCTGGCATGAAAAGTAAATCTTGAGAGCAAGTGTTTTG
>NC_092248.1:22934671-22955305 GCF_036320965.1 Panulirus ornatus | reverse complement strand
TGAGGATATTTCAAATAAGGCCCAGTCCTCTGTTCTTAATGCTACCTCGCTAACGCGGGAAATGGCGAACAGTTTAAAAGAAAGAAAGAAAGAATATATATATATGTATATATGTTTATATGAGTGGATGTGTCTTTCTTAATCTGTTTCCAGGTGCTACCTTGCTATGGGAAATAAAATATATACACCTTATATTTATGGTTTATTTAATTTACTGCAAAATATAATGAAACAATAGATAAATTAATAATTAAATCTTAAGAAAGTAATCAAGATACAAGAATTTTGGTGAATAACTGAATGTGGTTCTGTACCATTTGAGATGGATGTGGAGCCACTATCATGCATGCCATACTCACAGCAGCATCCTTGCTCAGTTTAGCAAATTAATTTTAACTGTGACTTTTACTATCTGGTCAAGTAATGATGTTTTGATCCCTCATTATGGATTCCAAGAAATATCGCTCCCTCATGACGTTCAGTCCTGCCACACATGAGTATGTAACATTGATTGTCATTGAGAAATTGGCAATTAAACAGAAGCTTGATAAATGGGTCTCAGAGAAAAAAATATGTGCTGAATATGGTGATCGTATATCAAGTATATAAAGTATATCAAGTATATAAAGTAGAGCCAGGAAAGTAAAATTTTAGAGTAGAATTGAGTCCATCTGAGATATGCACCCATCCTGTTATTAATCGTTTCATAAAATCAGTGTCTCAACAGAAAATCAATAATGCAATGTACTGCAATAGAAAGGAAAATTATCCTACACTTGTCAATAGCAGATACCTTAATGTTTTCAGAAAAGAAGAGAGAATGTTGGGGTGAAGAGAGTGGTGAGAGTAAGTGAGCTTGGGGAGGAGACTTTTGTGAGGAAGTACCAGGAGAGACTGAGTACAGGATGGAAAAAGGTGAGAACAAAGGACGTAAGGGGATGTATTTAGGGAAGCAGTGATGGCTCGCACAAAAGATGCTTGTGGCATGAGAAGCATGGGAGGTGGGCAGATTAGAAATAGTGACTGGTGGGATGAAGACGTAAGATTATTAGTGAAAGAGAAGAGAGAGGCATTTAGATGATTTTTGCATGGAAATAATGCAAATAACTGGGAGATGTATAAAAGAAGGTCGAGGTGGTGTGCAAAGCGAGAGGGTTACGGAGAATGATTTGATAAACAGAGAAGATGTAATAAAAAGCTTTGGGGAAGATGAAAGCCGGCAAGGCAGCAGGTTTGGATGGTATTGCAGTGGAATTTTTTTACAAAAAGGGGTAGACTGTATTGACTGGTTGGTAAGGTTATTTAATGTATATATGACTCATGGTGAGGTGCCTGAGGCTTGGCAGAATGCTTGCATAGTGCCATTGTTCAAACGCAAAGGGGATAAAAGTGAGTGCTCAAATTACAGAGGTATAAGTTTGTTGAGTATTCCTGGGAAATTACATGGGAGGGTATTGATTGAGAGGGTGAAGGCATGTACAGAACATCAGATTGGGGAAGAGCAGTGTGGTTTCAGAAGTGGTAGAGGATGTGTGAATCAGATGTTTGCTTTGAAGAATGTATATGAGAAATACTTAGAAAAGCAAATGGATTTGTATATAGCATTTATGGATCTGGAGAAGGCATATGATAGAGTTGATAGAGATGCTCTGTGGAAGGTAATAAGAATATATGGTGTGGGAGGCAAGTTGTTAGAAGCAGTGAAAAGTTTTTATCGATGATGTAAGGCATGTGTACGTGTAGGAAGAGCGGAAAGTGATTGGTTCTCAGTGAATGTTGGTTTGCGGGAGGGGTGTGTGATGTCTCTATGGTTGTTTAATTTTTTTATGGATGGGGGTTGTTAGGGAGGTGAATGCAAGAGTTTTGGAAAGAGGGGCAAGTATGCAGTCTGTTGCGGATGAGAGAGCTTGGGAAATGAGTCAGTTGTTGTTCGCTGATGATACAGCGCTGGTGGCTGATTCGTGTGAGAAACTACAGAAGCTGGTGACTGAGTTTGGTAAAGTGCGTGAAAGAAGAAAGGTGAGAGTACATGTTTGAGGGACAAGTCAATTGGGAGGTAAGTTTGAATGGAGAAAAACTGGAGGAAGTGAAGTGTCTTAGATATCTGGGAGTGGGTTTGGCAGTGGATGGAACCATGGAAGCGATAGGGTGGGGGAGGGGGCGAAAGTTCTGGGAGCGTTGAAGAATGTTTGGAACTTGAGAACATTATCTCGGAAAGCAAAAATGGGTATGTTTGAAGGAATAGTGGTTCCAACAGTGTTATACAGTTGTGAGGCATGGGCTGTAGAGTTGTGCAGAGGAGGGTGGATGTGCTGGAAATGAGATGTTTGAGGACAATATGTAGTGTGAGGTGGTTTGATCGAGTAAGTAATAATAGAGTAAGAGATGTGTGGTAATAAAAAGAGTGGTTTAGAGAGCAGAAGGTGTTTTGAAATGGTTTGGTCACATGGAGAGAATGAATGAGGAAAGATTGACAGAGAGGATATATGTGTCAGAGGTGGAGGAAACGAGAAGTCGGAGACCAAATTGGAGATGGAAAGATGGAGTGAAAAAGATTTTGAGTGATTGGGGCCTGAACATGCAGGAGGGTGAAAGGCGTGCAAGGAATAGAGTGAATTGGAACGATGTGGTATACCGGGCTCGACGTGCTGTCAATGGATTGAACCAGGGCATGTGCAGCATCTTAGGTAAACCATGGAAAGTTTTGTGGGGCCTGGATGTGGAAAGGGAGCTGTGGTTTCGGTGCATTATACATGACAGCTAGAGACTGAGTGTGAACGAATGTGGCCTTTGTTGTCTTTTCCTAGTGCTACTTCGCACACATGCAGGGGTAGGGGATTGTTATTTCATTTGTGATGGGGTGACGATGGGAATGAATAAAGGCAGACAGTAATTGATTATGTACATGTGTATATATGTATATGTCTGTGTGTATATATATATTTATATTTTGAGATGTATAGGTATGAATATTTGTGTGTGTGGAAGTGTATGTATATACATGTGTATGTGGTTGGGTTGGGCCATTCTTTCGTCTGTTTCCTTGCGCTACCTAGCTAATGCGGGAGACAGCGACAAAGTAAAATAAAAAGTAATATTTCCAACAAACTTATCATTTTTATTTCAATTTTTTACAAACAGATTCCTCACAGATCACGCTCTTAAAACTGTCACTGTATATTTCTTCAAATTCTCTGATTAGATCAACCAGTATTCTTTTTGAGTAGCTTAAGTTCTTATTCTGTTCAGGGGCCTTATTTTTATGGTAAAGATCATAATGATAAGCATCACTACCAATTTCTTATGTCAGTTCTTCTTTACAGTGAATACAGTTATGACTTTAGTAATTTATGACCAACATATCCTGTAACATAACGCATACTTTAACTTTCTAAAAGGGGAAACTGAGGAAGGAGTCATGCGGTGTGTGCTCATCCTCCTCGAAGGCTCAGATTGGGATGTCTAATTGTGTGTGGAGGTAACCAAGATGAGAAAAAAGGAGAGATAGGTAGTATGTTTGAGGAAAGGAACCTGGATGGTCTGGCACTGAGTGAAACGAAGCTCAAGGGTAAAGGGGAAGATTTGTAGAGGTTTTCAAAAAAGAAGAGAATGTTAGGGTGAAGAGAGTGTTGAGAGTAAGTGAGCTTGGGAAGGAGACTTCTATGAGGAAGTACCAGGAGAGACTGAGTACAGAATGGAAAAAGGTGAAAACAAAGGACATAAGGGGAGTGGGAGAGGAAAGGGATGTATTTAGGGAAGCAGTGATGGCTTGCGCAAAAGATGCTTGTGGCATGAGAAGCATGGGAGGTAGGCAGATTAGAAAGGTTAGTGAGTGGCAGGATGAAGAAGTAAGATTATTAGTGAAAGAGAAGAGAGAGGCATTTGGACGATTTTTGCAGAGAAATAATGCAAATGACTGGGAGATGTATAAAAGAAAAAGGCAGGAAGTCAAGAGAAAGGTACAAGAGGTGAAAAAGAGGGCAAATGAGAGGTGGAGTGAGAGAGTATCATTAGATTTTAGGGAGAATAGAGAGATGTTTTGAAAGGAGGTTAATAAAGTGCATAAGACAAGGGAACAAATGGGAACATCAGTGAAGGGGGCTAATGGGAAGGTGATAATAAGTAGTGGTGATGTGAGAAGGAGATGGAGTGAGTATTTTGATAGAGTGGCAGATATAGGGTGTTTTGGTTGAGGTGGTGTGGAAAGTGTTGAGAGGGTTAGGGAGAATGATTTGGTAAACAGAGAAGAGGTAGTAAAAGCTTTGCGGAAGATGAAAGCTGGCAAGACAGCGGGTTTGGATAGTAATACAGTGGAATTTATTGAAAAAGGGGGTGACTGTGTTGTTATTTGATGTATGTATGACTCATTGTAAGGTGCCTGAGGATTGGCGGAATACTTGCATAGTGCCATTGTACAAAGGCAAAGGGGATAAAGGTGAGTGCTCAAATTGCAGAGGTATAAGTTTGTTGAGTATTCCTGGGAAATTATATGTAAGGGTATTGATTGAGAGGGTGAAGGCATGTACAGAGTATCAGATTGGGGAAGAGCATTGTGGTTTCAGAAGTGGTAGAGGATGTGTGGATCAGGTGTTTGCTTTGAAGAATGTATGTGAGAAATACTTACAAAAGCAAATGGATTTGTATGTAGCATTTATGGATTTGAAGAAGGCATATGATTAAGAGTTGATAGAGATACTCTGTGGAAGGTGTTAAGAATATATGGTGTGGGAGGCAAATTGTTAGAAGCAATGAAAACTTTTTATCGAGGATGTAAGGCATGTGTACAAGTAGGAAGAGAGGAAAGTGATTGGTTCTCAGTGAATGTCAGTTTGCGGCAGGGGTGCGTGATGTCTCCATGGTTGTTTAATTTGTGTATGGATAGGGTTGTTAGGGAGGTGAATGCAAGAGTTTTGGAAGGGGGCAAGTATGCAGTCAGTTGTGGATGAGAGAGCTTGAGAAGTGAGTCAGTTGTGATACAGCGCTGGTGGCTGATTCGTGTGAGAAACTGCAGAAGCTGGTGACTGAGTTTGGTAAAGTGTGCGAAAGAAGAAAGCTGAGAGTAAATTTGAATAAGAGCAAAGTTATTAGGTACAGTAGGGTTGAGGGACAAGTCAATTGGGAGGTACGTTTGAATGGAGAAAAACTGGAGGAAGTAAAGTGTTTTAGATGTCTGGGAGTGGATTTGGCAGCGAATGGAACCATAGAAGCGGAAGTGAGTCATAGGGTGAGGGAGGGGGTGAAAGTTCTTGGAGCGTTGAAAAATGTGTGGAAGGCGAGAACATTATCTCAGAAAGCAAAAATGGGTATATTTGAAGGAATAGTGGTTCCAACAATGTTATACAGTTGCTAGGCATGGGCTATAGATAGAGTTGTGCGGAGGAGGGTGGATATGCTGGAAATGAGATGTTTGAGGACAATATGTGGTGTGAGGTGGTTTGATCGAGTAAGTAATGAAAGGGTAAGAGTGGTAATAAAAAGAGTGGTTGAGAGAGCAGAAGAGGGTGTTTTGAAATGGTTTGGTCACATGGAGAGAATGAATGAGGAAGGATTGACAGAGAGGATATATGTGTCAGAGGTGGAGGGAATGAGGAGAAGTGGGAGACCAAATTGGAGGTGGAAAGATGGAGGAAAAAAGATTTTGAGTGATCGGGGCCTGAACATGCAGGAGGGTGAAGGGCATGCAAGGAAAAGAGTGAATTGGAACGATGTGGTATACTGGGGTCGTCATGCTGTCAGTGGATTGAACCAGGACATGGGAAGCATCTGGGGTAACCCATGGAAAGTTTTGTGGGGCCAGGATGTGGAAAGGGAGCTGTGGTTTCGGTGCATTATACATGACAGCGAGAGACTGAGTGTGAACGAATGTGGCCTTTGTTGTCTTTTTCTAGTGCTACCTCGCGCACATGGGAGGGGGTTGTCATTTCATGTGTGGCGGGGTGGCGATGGGAATGAATAATGGCAGACAGTATGAATTATGTACATGTGTATATATGTATATGTTTGCGTGTGTATATACATTTATATGTTGAGATGTATAGGTATGTATATGTGCGGTTGTGGACGTGTATGTATATACATGTGTATGTGGGTGGGTTGGGCCATTCTTTCGTCTCTTTCCTTGCGCTACCTCGCTAATGCGGGAGACAGCGATATAGTATAATGAAATAAAGAATAATAATTTGTGTGGCTCCTCTGAGATACTTTCTATGACTGATTAAGATCTTCACAATGCTCATATGGATTGAAATTAGCAAAAAATCTGAAATATTATTTTCAACAGTGTTTGAGATAGAGGGCTCTGTAGGGTTATATGGCATCTCTTGTACATATATTTGTGATGTTTCTAATATACCATTCCTAACTGAATAAATTCATCACTATTTTCATATGAATTGAATTTTCCAAAAGATTCAATAACAACAATGGTTTTATCCATACATGTAATGCAGGGATTAGTATCCTTAGGATGCACAGGTGCATTTTCAGCATAATTTGTAATACTGTTAAGTTTTTCTGATAGCTCTTTATCATCATGATCAGTGGTATCAGTAAGGGTACTATTGTCATATTCTCTTTTTACATCTTGTTTCCTATCACTTTCCATGTACTTTAAAAATGGGGTAGCCTCATTAATACAATTACTATTTAGAGATTTATGCATAATATTGTTCCCTGTAAATGTTTTTAATCAAATTGGCAAATGTAGGAGCAGTGGGTGCATAATTGTTTCCACCTGCTTGTCTGATACTGCTAAAAGAATCTCAATACAGTCCTGATTGCTCCTATTCTTTAAAAGATACCTGAAATCGTAATGATCTTTGACATCATTCCACAGGAGTTTTATGCTGGAGATATTCAGGAGCCACCCATCTACACAAGCAATACTACTACTTCCTCCCAACCATTTACAGGATCTTAGATGGTGCTCCATTTGATCAAGGAAGTGTATATGATCATTTTCTAAACTTATTGCACACTTTCAATTTATAATGATTCTGCTGCCTTCTGTTGAAAAGGTCAAATATTTCATCCACATTATTTACAAATGCAGTAGTATATGAGGTCTTATGGCAATGAACCTAGTGCTGAATGGGTGTTTATCCCAGCTGCTACACTTAATGTCTATGATGCAAAACTGACACATTTTGTCAAAACCATTACAATGTGTGTGTCTATCTGTTAGTTTTGGTGCCAGGAGGATAGACATGCACTTACCAGAGTGATAAAAATCCTCCCCATGTTGCCATTTTATCAAGTTTCCCTCATTACTGATATTATACTTCATGATGTTATTTCTGATACTTTTCGTAGATGTGGAGTATCATAAAAACAATATACTTTCTCGGTGATACAAACAAAATATGTTGCTGAATTGGCAATGTTAAATTTCTTAAAGGCAATCCTATTACTGACATCTTGATCTCAGACTTTGGGATCAATCCAGTTTCTTTGTATCTACAAATAGTCTATAATAATTTGTCTAAGTTTTTCAGGTTCTGTACTCTTGCTGAAAAGGAAATAACCTAGGGTCTGCTTCCACTTTGTTGATAATCCTTTAACCATGAAAAACATAGCACACTGTGCAACTTTTTTTTCAAGTGCCATACTGTCCCAGATCATCTAGCCCTTCAAATTCATCTTTATTTGTGTTGTAGTAAACACCAGCTTTAACTAATATTGCATCAAAGACAATGCCACAAACTTAATCTTTAAGCTCAAAGCTCTGTGTTTTCTTTTTGAGCAGTTCAAAAACAAATTTGTTCCATCTTGCAGTAAAAAGTATCTTTTGTACCCAGAATCTGAGCATTCACATTGCTGGGAGAGCAAATATTTGAATACAGAAGTTTATAAGCCATTGCACTTTTTGAAGTAAAAGCCTGGTGAAAAACACCTTTGGATGTCTGAATAACATCTGCCTTTTTTTTTTTTTTTTTTTTTTTTTTTTTTTTTACAGTTGACAATTCCAACTGAGTTTTAAAAAACTCTAGTGCAAAGCCATCTAGATATTTAGAGGCATTGTGAATAATATCTGATGGTAATGTACATTTTCTAGTACATTCTGCATTTGCCCTTTCAATATGTGTATTTTCTCTGAAAGTCTACCAATCCTAGTGCTGTACCTGTGTAGGAAAGGTAAGTTTGTGTGGTGACAGAAGGCTCTTTATAATAGCATTTAACACCAATTCCATCTGTATCTAAAGATTGCAAATTAGAAATATGAAAATTTGATGCAGAAAATATCAGGCATAATATTGAAAATTTGACAGAAAATATAAAAAGTCAATAACCCTTCCACTTTGAGCACTTACATGCAGATACCCAGGATGTCCCAAGACTCAGATTATGACAGTTCTAGCATTATCTTTCTTGTAGACTACAAAAAAAATCAAATTAGAAATCCTAATTCTAAAAACATAAGATGTTGAAATATGTTTTAACTTGTGTGAGATGCATTACTTTATGATTTATCAATTTTGAAAAATATATAACCAAATTTATCAAATGCGTTAATACAAATTTTAAGCTTACCAGTCGTTGTTTGTCAGGCAATGTCCACTGACAGTTTCAACAGATTCATCTATGAACCATTCTTTGGATGTTGTAAATCCAGCACAGCTGTGATCTGTTAAAATTCAATTCATGAAAATACATACATTCATATATCTCGCCTCCATGTTCATTAATTATTCACTACCTCACCCAGTGTGTCAGTCCATATATCAAATAATATTACAGTATGCAGATACTGTATATAGCAAGAATATATATATTCAAAACACAATACAAAAGAAAGCTAATACCTATGTATTATGAGACTATGCACATGGACAATAATTTGTCATGAATATTGTACCTGGCAATAGATTGGATGAAACAGTAGTGGGTGAGGTTAGGGACGGCCCCATTCAAGCTGTATAGGAATAATAAAGTATGTTCATATAGTTTGGGCACTAAAAAAGTGCACTCATAAAGTACCATCCAACCCAAAAGACATAACAATACAAAAGAACATGAATTATGGTTCTGTAAATTTTACCATTAGATGCAGTGCTTGTTCTAGTTTGAACTCTTGCAACAAGGCTTGCCTCTGTACTTATCACAGATGGATTTGTATGTCTTGCAAAAGCTTATTCTGTTGAAATTATCTGTCATTAACCATTTTTCTCTCAAATTTTTCATCATAGATGAAAAAATAGAATGAATCATTACGATTCATACTTTTCTATTTAAATTACAACAATCATTATGACTACTACATACCACCATATAGCTTTATGCTGGTTTTTGGTGAAAGAGAGTCTGCAACTATAGTTTCATCTGTGCTACAAGAAGCTGCTGACATAACTTGTCCCGTTGAAAGTGAAACCATATTGAATTTAACATGGGACTATAACCTATATATACAGCGCATGTTGTATTTGGTACAATCAATAAAACATATACTTACCGAATTGTTTGTTTTCATCGTCAAAACTGTTTGTGATGGTATTAAAAGTTCTATCATGGTCCTCATGATAGTCAATATCACCAGTGCCAGGATCTGCAAATGAGAGTAAAACATGAAAATATTGTGACCATATGCTTTACTGACACAGATTTTGCTATAGAGGAAAATAAATATACTGTATACCAAAACATACAAACTCTTCACCATTTGCATTTACAACACTGAACATCCCATATACACCAATTATTCCCTCAATTGCCACATTACTCACCTTTGCATTCACATCACCCATCACTATAACCTGGTCTCGTGCATCAAAACACTCACTCAGCTGCTCCCAAAACACTTGCCTCTCATGATCTTCTCATCCTCAGGTGCATATGCACCAATAATCACCCATCTCTCTCCATCCACTTACAGTTTTACCCATATCAATCTAGAGTTTACTTTCTTACACTACCACTTACTCCCACAACTCGTGGTGATTGGGAATACCTGGTTTAAAAAGAGAGATATACATAAGTATACGTATGTAAGTAGGAGAGATGGCCAGAGAGCATTATTGGATTATGTGTTAATTGATAGGCGCATGAAAGAGAGACTTTTGGATGTTAATGTGCTGAGAGGTGCAACTGGAGGGATGTCTAATCTTTATCTTGTGGAGGCGAAGGTGAAGATTTGTAGAGGTTTTCAGAAAAGAAGAGACAGTATTGGGGTAAAGAGAGTGGTGAGAGTAAGTGAGCTTGGGAAGGAGACTTGTCTCACACAGGAGAGACTGAGTACAGAATGGAAAAAGGTGAGAACAAAGGAGTGGAGGAGGAATTGGATGTATTTAGGGAAGTAGTGATGGCTTGTGCAAAAGATGCTTGTGACATGAGAAGCGTGGGAGGTGGGCAGATTAAAAAGGGTAGTGAGCGGTGGGATGAAGAAGTAAGATTATTAGTGAAAGAGAAGAGAGAAGCATTTGGACGAGTTTTGCAGGGAAATATTGCAAATGAGTGGGAGGTGTATAAAAGAAGGAAGTGGGAGGTCAAGAGAAAGGTGCAAGAGGTGAAAAAGAGGGCAAATGAGAGTTGGGGTAAGGGAGGTAAGTTTGAATGGAGAATGGTTGAATGAAGATGTATAAAGAAAAGAGGCAGGAGGTCAAGAGAAGGGTGCAAGAGGTGAAAAAGAGGGCAAATGAGAGTTGGGGTGAGGGAGGTAAGTTTGAATGGAGAATGGTTGAATGAAGATGTATAAAAAAAAAGAGGCAGGAGGTCAAGAGAAGGGTGCAAGAGGTGAAAAAGAGGGCAAATGAGAGTTGGGGTGAGAGAGTATCATTAAAATTTAGAGAGAATAAAAAGATGTTTTGGAAGGGGGTAAATAAAGTGCGTAAGACAAGGGAACAAATGGGAACATCAGTGAAGGGGGCTAATGGGGAGGTGATAATAAGTAGTGGTGATGTGAGAAGGAGATGGAGTGAGTATTTTGAAGGTTTGTTGAAAGTGTTTGATGATAGAGTGGCAGATATAGGGTGTTTTGATCGAGGTGGTGTGCAAAGTGAGAGGATTAGAGAGAATGATTTGGTAAACAGAGAAGAGGTAGTGAAAGCTTTGCAGATGATGAAAGCTGGCAAGGCAGTGCGTTTGGATGGTATTGCCGTGGAATTTCTTAAAAAATGGGGTGACTGCATTGTTGACTGGTTGGTAAGGTTATTTAATGTATGTATGACTCATGGTTATCCGTGGGGATAGGGGAGAAAGAATTCTTCCCATGTATTCCCTGTGTGTCGTAGAAGGTGACTAAAAGGGAAGGGAGCGGGGGGCTGGAAATCCTCCCCTCTCGTCTTTCATTTTCCAAAAGAAGGAACAGAGAAGGGAGCCAAGTGAGGATATTCCCTCAAAGGCTCAGTCCTCTGTTCTTAACGCTACCTCGCTAATGCGGGAAATACCGAATAGCAAAAAAAAAAAAAAAAAAAAAAAAAAAAAAAGACTCATGGTGAGGTGCCTGAGATTTGGCGGAATGCTTGCATTGTGCCATTGTACAAAGGCAAAGGGGATAAAGGTGAGTGCTCAAATTACAGAGGTATAAGTTTGTTGAGTATTCCTGGGAAATTATATGGGAGGGTACTGATTGAGAGGGTGAAGACATGTACTGAGCATCAGATTGGGAAAGGGCAGTGTGCTTTCAGAAGTGGTAAAGGATGTGTGGATCAGGTGTTTGCTTTGAAAAATGTATGTGAGAAATACTTGTAAAAGCAAATGGATTTGAATGTAGCATATGGATAGAGTAGTGCGCAGGAGGGTGGATGTGCTGGAAATGAGATGTTTGAGGACAATATGTGGTGTGAGGTGGTTTGATCGAGTAAGTAATGTAAGGGTAAGAAAGATGTGTGGAAGTAAGAAGAGCGTGGTTGAGAGAGCAGAAAAGGGTGTTTTGAAATGGTTTGGGCACATGGAGAGAATGAGTGAGGAAAGATTGACCAAGAGGATATATGTGTCGGAGGTGAAGGGAACGAGGAGAAGTGGGAGACCAAATTGGAGGTGGAAAGATGGAGTGAAAGAGATTTTGAGTGATCGGGGCCTGAACATGCAGGAGGGTGAAAGGCGGGCAAGGAATAGAGCGAGTTGGATCGATGTGGTATACCGGGGTCGACGTGTTGTCAATGGATTGAATCAGGGCATGTGAAGCGTCTGGGGTAAACCATGGAAAGTTCTGTGGGGCCAGGATGTGGAAAGGGAGCTATGGTTTCGGGCATTATTGCATGACAGCTAGAGACTGAGTGTGAATGAATGGGGCCTTTGTTGTCTTTTCCTAGCGCTACTGCGCACACATGAGGGGAGAGGGATATTATTCCATGTGTGGCGAGGTGGCGATGGGAATGAATAAAGGCAGACAGTGTGAATTGTGTGCATTCGTATATATGTACATGTCTGTGTGTATATATATATGTGTACAATGAGATGTATGGGTATATATATTTGCGTGTGGGGACGTGTATGTATATACATGTGTATGGGGGGTGGGTTGGGCCATTTCTTTCGTCTGTTTCCTTGCGATACCTCGCAGAAGCGGGAGACAGCGACAAAGCAAAAAAAATTTATGGATCTGGAGAAGGCATATGATAGAGTTGATAGAGATGCTCTGTGGAAGGTATTAAGAATATATGGTATGGGAGGCAAGTTGTTAGAAGCAGTGGAAAGTTTTTATCAAGGATGTAAGGCATGTGTACGAGTATGAAGAGAGGAAAGTGATTGGTTCTCAGTGAATGTTGGTTTGTGGCAGGGGTGCATGATGTCTCCATGGTTGTTTAATTTGTTTATGGATGGGGTTTTTAGGGAGGTGAATGCAAGAGTTTTGGAAAGAGGGGCCAGTATGCAGTGTGTTGTGGATGAGAGAGCTTGGGAAGCGAGTCAGTTGTTGTTCGCTGATGATACAGTGCTAGTGGCTGATTCGTGTGAGAAACTGCAGAAGCTAGTGACTGAGTTTGGTAAAGTGTGTGAAAGAAGGAAGCTGAGAGTAAATGTTAATAGGCGGAAGGTTATTAGGTACAGTAGGGTTGAAGGACAAGTCAATTGGGACGTATGTTTGAATGGAGAAAGACTGGAGGAAGTGAAGTGTTTTAGATACCTGGGGGTGGAATTTCAGTGGATGAAACCATGGAAGCAGAAGTGAGTCATAGGGTGAGGGTGGGGCGAAAGTTCTAGGAGCATTGTAAAATGTGTGGAAGGTGAGAATGTTATCTCAGAAAGCAAAAATAGGTATGTTTGAAGGAATAGTGGTTCCAATAATGTTATATGGTTGCAAGGTGTGGGCTATAGATAGAGGTGTGCGAGGCCGGTGGATGTGCTGGAAATGAGATGTTTGAGGACAATATGTGGTGTGAGGTGGTTTGATCAAGTAAGTAATGATAGAGTAAGAGAGATGTGTGGTAATAAAAAGAGTGTGGTTGAGAGAGCAGAAGAGGGTGTTTTTAAGTGGTTTGGTCACATGGAGAAAATGAGTGAGGAAAGAATGACAAAAAGGATATATGTGTCAGAGGTGGAGGGAACGAGAAGTGGGAGGCCAAATTGGAGGTGGAAAGATGGAGTGAAAAAGATTTTGAGTGATCCGGTCCTGAACATGCAGGAGGGTGAAAGACATGCAAGGAATAGAGTGAATTGGAATGATGTGGTATACTGGGTTCGATGTGCTGTCAGTGGATTGAACCAGGGCATGTAAACCGTCTGGGGTAAACCATGGAAAGTTCTGTGGGGCCTGGATGTGGAAAGGGAGCTGTGATTTTGGTGCATTATACATGACAGCTAGAGACTGAGTGTGGACGAATGTGGCCTTTGTTGTCTTTTCCTAGCGCTACCTCGCGTACATGCAGGGGAGGGGTTTTTTCATTTCATGTGTGGCGGGGTGGCGACGGGAATGAATAAGGGCAGACAGTATGAATTATGTACATGTGTATATATGTATATGTCTGTGTGTGTACATATATATATATATATATATATGTATATGTTAAGATGTAAGATGGGGTAAGCCATGGAAAGCTGTGTAGGTATGTATATTTGCGTGTGTGAACGTATGTATATACATGTGTATGGGGGGGGGGTTGGGCCATTTCTTTCGTCTGTTTCCTTGCGCTACCTCGCAAACGCGGGAGACAGCGACAAAGCAAAAAAAAAAAAAAAAAAAAAAAAAATGTTGAGATGTATAGGTATGTATATGTGCGTGTGTGGACGTGTAAATATACATGTGTATGTGGGTGGGTCAGGCCATTCTTTCGTCTGTTTCCTTGCACTAACTTGCTAATGCTGGAGACAGTGACAAAGTATAATAAATATAAAATAAATGAAAAGAAATTATAAATATGATGAACTTGAATCACTGTCAGTGGAAGCATTGAGGTCAAGGTTGGTGACTAATGAAATGCTTATTTTAGAGTTACAACCACCTGATTGATCCAGGTGATTTAGGGTGCAATTAAGTTAGGTTGGTTGTACATGGTGCTATTATTGGAGATGTTGTTGTCTATGTGTATTAGAAAAGGCGATGTAAATTCTTTATTAAAGGGGTTCCTTGTTGATAAGCAGGGTTTACACGAGCTGAACAACAAACCATCCCCTTACCTCAGAATGGTACCTTGTTCATTTTCATATTTTGGGTAAATCATTACTTGAAATACTAATTTAGGGGTACCACGGAAATAATGTGTAGGTTTGAAGAAACTTAAAGTAGTGAACTATTTATGCTTAATAGAAGTGATTTAATTGGGAAAATGGGATTTGGAACATTATATCTTACAATTGTGAATGTGTTAATAATGATGTTATTATGTTTGAGAAATATGAGGCAAAAATAAGCATGTCTCATACAAATCAAGAGAATCAATTTTTTCTTTTTGCTGTCTCCCGCGTTTGCGAGGTAGCGCAAGGAAACAGACGAAAGAAATGGCCCAACCCACCCCCATACACATGTATGTACATACGTCCACACACGCAAATATACGTACCTACAAAGCTTTCCATGGTTTACCCCAGACGCTTCACATGCCTTGATTCAATCCACTGACAGCACGTCAACCCCGGTATACCACATCGAACCAATTCACTCTATTCCTTGCCCTCCTTTCACCCTCCTGCATGTTCAGGCCCCGATCACACAAAATCTTTTTCACTCCATCTTTCCACTTCCAATTTGGTCTCCCACTTCTCCTCGTTCCCTCCACCTCCGACACATATATCCTCTTGGTCAATCTTTCCTCACTCATTCTCTCCATGTGCCCAAACCATTTCAAAACACCCTCTTCTGCTCTCTCAACCACGCTCTTTTTATTTCCACACATCTCTCTTACCCTTACGTTACTTACTCGATCAAACCACCTCACACCACACACTGTCCTCAAACATCTCATTTCCAGCACATCCATCCTCCTGCGCACAACTCTATCCATAGCCCACGCCTCGCAACCATACAACATTGTTGGAACCACTATTCCTTCAAACATACCCATTTTTCCTTTCCGAGATTAATGTTCTCGACTTCCACACATTCTTCAAGGCTCCCAGGATTTTCGCCCCCTCCCCCACCCTATGATCCACTTCCGCTTCCATGGTTCCATCCGCTGCCAGATCCACTCCCAGATATCTAAAACACTTTACTTCCTCCAGTTTTTCTCCATTTAAACTTACCTCCCAATTGACTTGACCCTCAACCCTACTGTACCTAATTACCTTCCTCTTATTCACATTTACTCTTAACTTTCTTCTTTCACACACTTTACCAAACTCAGAGAATCAATGAAAACCTGATAACTTCTCTCAGCAACCTAAATTTACCATATTTTTTTATTTATATTATTTAGGTAAAATCTTTGCTTGCAAAACAATGAAATACAAGAAAATTGAAGTAGACTCATTGAAAAACATAATAAAGTAGGTAGTCCATCTAATCAATGAAATTTATATGATTTTAGCTTTTCATTTTTTTCATGCTTGTGTTCTGCGTAAGTGAGATAGCACCAGGAAGAGGCGAAGAAAGGACATGTCTGCTCACATCTATTCTTTAGCTGTCATGTATATTGCACAGAAACCACAGCTCCCTATCCACAGCCAAGGCCCACAGACTTTTCCATGGTTTAACCTGGATGCTTTGAATACCCCTGGTTTAATCCATTGACACCACATCGACCCCAGTATACTGCAACATTCCAATGTAGTATCCCATGGATGCCTTTCACCATCCTGCATGTTCACACCTCAATAACTCAAAATTTTGTTCACCCCATACTTTCATCTCAAATGTGTTCTTCCTGTTCACCTTGTTCCCTCCACTTGACACATATATCCTCTTTGTCAGCCTTTCCTCACTTACTCTCAGCATATGTCTACACCATTTCAACTCACCCTCTTCTGCTTTCTTAACCAGATTCTTTTCATTACCTCACATCTTTCATTACTTACTCAGTCAAACCACCTTTCATCACATAGTGTCCTCTGACGTTTCATTTCCATCACATCCACCCTACTCTGTAAAGCCTTATCCATAATCCATGCCACATATTCATTGTAATAACCTTGCTCTTATTCACATTTACTCTCACCTTTCTTCTTTCACACACTTTACCAAACTCAGTCACCAGCTTCTGCAGTTTCTCACTCGAATCTGCCACCAGTGCTGTATCATCAGCGAACAACAACTGACTCACTTCCCAAGCTCTCTCATTCACAACAGACTGCATACTTACCCCTCTTTCCAAAACTCTTGCATTCACCTCCCTAACAACCCCATCCATAAACAAAGTAAACAACCATGGAGACATCACACACCCCTGCCGCAAACCTACATATACTGAGGACCAATCACTTTCCTCTCTTCCTACACGTACACATGCTTTACATCCTCGATAAAAACTTTTCACTGCTTCTAACAACTTGCCTCCCACACTGTATATTCTTAATACCTTCCACAGAGCATCTCTATCAACTCCATCATATGCCTTTTCCAGATCCATAAATGCTACATACAAATCCATTTGCTTTTCTAAGTATTTCTCACATACATTCTTCAAAGCAAACACCTGATCCACACATCCTCTACCACTTCTGAAACCACATTGCTCTTCCCCAGTCTGAGGCTCTGTACATGCCTTCACCCTCTCAATCAATACCCTCCCATATAATTTCCCAGTAATACTCAACAAACTTATACCTCTGTAATTTGAGCACTCACTTTTATCCCTTTTGCCTTTGTACAATGGCACTATGCAAGCATTCTGCCAATCCTCAGGCACCTCACCATGAGTCATACATACATTAAATAACTTTGCCAACCAGTCAACAATAGTCACCCCCTTTTTTAATAAATTCCACTGCAATACCATCCAAACCCACTGCCTTGCCAGCTTTCATCTACCGCAAATCTTTTACTACCTCTTCTCTGTTTACCAAATCATTTTCCCTAACCCTCTCACTTTGCACACCACCTCGACCAAAATACCCGATATCTGTCACTCTATCATCAAACACATTCAACAAAACTTCAAAATACTCACTCCATCTCCTTCTCACATCACCACTACTTGTTATCACCTCTCCACTTGCCCGTCTTCACTGAAGTTCCCATTTCTTCCCTTGTCTTACGCACTTTATTTACCTCCTTCCAAAACATCTTTTTATTCTCCCTAAAATTTGATGATACTCTCACACCCCAACTCTCATTTACCCTCTTTTTCACCTCTTGCACCCCTCTCTTGACCTCCTGCCTCTTTCTTTTATACATCTCTCACTCATTTGCATTATTTCCCTGCAAAAATCGTCCAGATGCCTCTCTCTTCTCTTTCACTAATAATCTTACTTCTTCATCCCACCACTCACTACCCTTTCTAATCTGCCCACCTCCCACGCTACTCATGCCACAAGCATCTTTTGCGCAAGCCATCACTGCTTCCCTAAATACATCCCATTCCTCCCCCACTCCTCTTATGTACTTTGTTCTCACCTTTTTCCATTCTGTACTCAGTCTCTTCTGGTGCTTCCTCACACAAGTCTCCTCCCCAAGCTCACTTACTCTCACCACTCTTTTTACCCCAACATTCTCTTCTTTTCTGAAGAGAGAATATATCTCTCTTTTTAAACCAGGTATTCCCAATCAACTGTCTTTTTTCAGCACGTAAATCTAGAAACTCTTCACCATTTCCATTTACAACACTGAACACCCCATATACACAAGTTATTCCCTCAACTGCCACATTACTCACCTTTGCATTAAAATCACCCATCACTATAGCCCGGTCTCGTGCATCAAAACTACTAACACACTCACTCAGCTGCTCCTAAAACACTTGCCTCTCATGATCTTTCTTCTCATGCCCAGGTGCATATGCACCAATAATCACCCATCTCTCTCCATCCACTTTCAGTCTTACCCATGTCAATCTAGAGTGTACTTTTTTACACTCTATCACATACTCCTACCCCTCCTGTTTCAGGAGTAGTGCTACTCCTTCCCTTGCTCTTGTCCTCTCACTAACCCCTGACTTTACTCCCAAGACATTCCCAAACCAATCTTCCCCTTTACTCTTGAGCTTCATTTCACTCAGAGCCAAAACATCCAGGTTCCTTTCCTCAAACATACTACCTATCTCTCCTGTTTTCTCATCTTGGTTACATCCACACACAGTTAGACACCCCAATCTGAGCCTTCAAGGAGGATGAGCACTCCCCACCTGACTCCTTCTGTTTCCCCTTTCAAAAAGTTAAAATACAAGGAGGGGAGGGTTTCCAGTCCCCCGCTCCCGTCCCCTTTAGTCGCCTTACATATATATATATATATATATATATATATATATATATATATATATATATATATATATATATATATATATATATTTTTTTTTTTTTTCAAACTATTTGCCATTTCCCGCACCAGCAAGGTAGCGTTAAGAACAGAGGACTGGGCCTCTGAGGGAACATCCTCACCTGGCCCCCTTCTCTGTTCCTTCTTTTGGAAAAATAAAAAAAAACAAGACTTCCAGCCCCCCGCTCCCTCCCCTTTTAGTCGCTTTCTACGACACGCAGGGAATACGTGGGAAGTATTCTTTCTCCCCTATCCCCAGGGATAGTATATATTTATTTTTTATTTATTTTGCTTTGTCGCTGTCTCCCGCGTTTGCGAGGTAGCGCAAGGAAACAAACGAAAGAAATGGCCCAACCCATCCCCATACACATGTATATAAATACACGTCCGCACACGCAAATATACATACCTTTACATCTCAATGTACACATATATATACACACACAGACACATTCATATATACCCATGCACACAATTCACACTGTCTGCCTTTATTCATTCCCATCGCCACCTCGCCACACATGGAATACCATCCCCCTCCCCCCTTATGTGTGCGAGGTAGTGCTAGGAAAAGACAACAAAGGCCCCATTCGTTCACACTCAGTCTCTAGTTGTCATGCAATAATGCACCGAAACCACAGCTCCCTTTCCACATCCAGGCCCCACACAACTTTCCATAGTTTACCCCAGACGCTTCACATGCCCTGATTCAATCCACTGACAACACGTCAACCCAGGTATACCACATCGATCCAATTCACTCTATTCCTTGCTCGCCTTTCACCCTCCTGCATGTTCAGGCCCCGATCACTCAAAATCTTTTTCACTCCATCTTTCCACCTCCAATTTGGTCTCCCAGTTCTCCTTCCCTCCACCTCCGACACATATATCCTCTAGGTCAATCTTTCCTCACTCATTCTCTCCATGTGCCCAAACCATTTCAAAACACCCTCTTCTGCTCTCTCAACCACGCTCTTTTTATTTCCACCCTTACATTACTTACTCGATCAAACCACCTCACACCACACATTGTCCTCAAACATCTCATTTCCAGCACATCCACCCTCCTGTGCACAACTCTATCCATAGCCCATGCCTCGCAACCATACAACATTGTTGGAACCACTATTCCTTCAAAAACATACCCATTTTTGCTTTCCGAGATAATGTTCTCGACTTCCAAACATTCTTCAAGGCTCCCAGGATTTTTGCCCCCTCCCCCACCCAATGATTCACTTCCGCTTCCATGGCTCCATCCGCTGCCAGATCCACTCCCAGATATCTAAAACACTTTACTTCCTCCAGTTTTTCTCCATTCAAACTTACCTCCCAACTGACTTGACCCTCAACCCTACTGTACCTAATAACCTTGCTCTTATTCACATTTACTCTTAACTTTCTTCTTTCACACACTTTACCAAACTCAGTCACCAGCTTCTGCAGTTTCTCACATGAATAACCACCAGCGCTGTATCATCAGCGAACAAGAACTGACTCACTTCTCAAGCTCTCTCATCCACAACAGACTTCATACTTGCCTCTCTTTCCAAAACTCTTGCATTCACCTCCCTAACAACCCCATCCATAAACAAATTAAACAACCATGGAGACATCACACACCCCTGCCGCAAACCAACATTCACTGAGAACCAATCACTTTCCTCTCTTCCTACACATACACATGCCTTACATCCTCGATAAAAACTTTTCACTGCTTCTAACAACTTGCCTCCCACACCATATATTCTTAATACCTTCCACAAAGCATCTCCATCAACTCTATCATATGCCTTCTCCAGATCCACAAATGCTACATACAAATCCATTTGCTTTTCTAAGTATTTCTCACATACATTCTT
>NC_092248.1:22910453-22932953 GCF_036320965.1 Panulirus ornatus | reverse complement strand
CTGTAGAAAATGAAAATAATGATATGTTACCGTTTTTAGATTGCATGATCCATAGACAAGGAAACAAGTTTAAGTTTAGCATATACAGAAAACCCACTAATGTATGCTCATATATCCATTATTACTCATCTCAACATGACAGAGTTAAATTATCATTTCAATCTATGTTCCTAAGGGCATTGCGTATTTGCAGTCCAGAGTTTATTGATGATGAGTTTGAGAAGATATATTCTATTGGATCTAAGTTAAAGTACCCTAGATCTTTCATTGATAAATCCTTTAAGTTAGCAAAGAAATCATTTTATAGAGTTGAGCCCAAACCTCCCATTGACACCAAGAATCTTTTAGTTCTCCCTTTTGATAATAATTTCACTTTGCTTCCCATGTTGCTTAAATCCTTTAATGTAAATGTTGCCTTTAGCAACAATAATACTATAAAGAATATCTAAATCAGGAATTCATCAGAAAATTCTCTTGGTTGCATCTATAAAGTTCCTTGAGGAAACTGTGATAAATTTTATGTTGGTCAGACTGGTAAGGATCTTTTTGTTAGACTTAAGCAACATAAATATAGTATAAGAACGGGACAAGAATCAAATGACTTCTTTAATCATGTTAAAAACTATGATCATTGTATTGACTGGAGTAACGCCATTTCAGTTGTTAACTCTAACTCTATTACCAATAGAAATATCATTCAATCTTCCATTATTAAATATACAGGGAATTATAATCTTAATATTAGTGATGGTCTGTACAAATTAGATAACTTTATTGTTGATAAGATTTGTAAAATGATAAGTTTATGGACGCTCGTTGCATGTTTTGGACAATCACATGTTTACCAAGTGGCGTCCTAGCTTTGTTTCTTCGATGTATATCAACTGACTGTTATATTTCTCTCTTGTGTCTCCCCTGATGATGTGATTATTACAAGAAAGTGAACTTGGGAACTTTCCGTGTTTCATTTTCCCCGTGGACTCATCTTGATCACGCGCAAAATTGTGAACCTTTCCAATATATACGAGTATATATATATATATATATATATATATATATATATATATATATATATAGATATATATATATATATATATATATATATATATATATATATATATATATATATATATATATATATATATATATATATATATATATATTTTATTTTTTTATTATACTTTGTCGCTGTCTCCCGCGTTTGCGAGGTAGCGCAAGGAAACAGACGAAAGAAATGGCCCAACCCCCCCATACACATGTATATACATACGTCCACACAACGCAAATATACATACCTACACAGCTTTCCATGGCTTACCCCAGACGCTTCACATGCCTTGATTCAATCCACTGACAGCACGTCAACCCCGGTATACCATATCGCTCCAATTCACTCTATTCCTTGCCCTCCTTTCACCCTCCTGCATGTTCAGGCCTCGATCACACAAAATCTTTTTCACTCCATCTTTCCACCTCCAATTTGGTCTCCCTCTTCTCCTTGTTCCCTCCACCTCCGACACATATATCCTCTTGGTCAATCTTTCCTCACTCATCCTCTCCATGTGCCCAAACCACTTCAAAACACCCTCTTCTGCTCTCTCAACCACGCTCTTTTTATTTCCACACATCTCTCTTACCCTTACGTTACTCACTCGATCAAACCACCTCACACCACACATCGTCCTCAAACATCTCATTTCCAGCACATCCATCCTCCTGCGCACAACTCTATCCATATATCCATATATCCATATATCCACATATATATATATATATATATATATATATATATATATATATATATATATATATATATATATATATATATATATATATATATATATATATATATATATATATATATATATATATATATATATATATAATATATATATATTTTTTTTTTTTTTTTTTCTTAATTTTCCAAAAGAAGGAACAGAGAAGAGGGCCAGGTGAGGATATTCCCTCAAAGGCCCAGTCCTCTGTTCTTAACGCTACCTCGCTATCGCGGGAAATGGCGAATAGTATGAAAAAAAAAAATATATATATATTTATATATATATATATATATATATATATATATATATATATATATATATATATATATATATATATATTATATATAAATATATATATATATATATATATATATATATATATATATATATATATATATATATATATATATATATATATATATATATATATATATATATATATATATATATATATATATTCCTCACGTGTCATAGAAGGCGACTGAAGGGAACGGGAACGTGGGGCCACAAACTCTCCCCTCCTTGTATTTTAACTTTCTAAAAGGGGAAACAGAAGAAGGAGTCACGCGAGGAGTGCTCATCCTCCTCGAAGGCTCAGATTGGGGTGTCTAAATGTGTGTGGATGTAACCAAGATGAGAAAAAAGGAGAGATAGGTAGTATGTTTGAGGAAAGGAACCTGGATGTTTTGGCTCCGAGTGAAACGAAGCTAAAGCGTAAAGGGGAAGAGTGGTTTGGGAATGTCTTGGGAGTAAAGTCAGGGGTTAGTGAGAGGACAAGAGAAAGGGAAGGAGTACCACTACTCCTAAATCAGGAGTTGTGGGAGTATGTGATAGAGTGTAAGAAAGTAAATTCTGGAATGATATGGGTAAAACTGAAAGTGGATGGAGAGAGATGGGTGAAAATTGGTGTATATGCACCTGGGCATGAGAAGAAAGATCATGTGAGGCAAGTATTTTGGGAGCAGCTGAATGAGTGTGTTAGTGGTTTTGATGCACAAGACAGGGTTGATGTGATGGGTGATTTGAATGCAAAGGTGAGTAATGTGGCAGTAGAGGGAATAATTGGTATACATGTAGTGCTCAGTGTTGTAAATGGAAATGGTGAAAAGCTTGTAGATTTATGTGATGAAAAAGGACTGGTGATTGGGAATACCTGGTTTAAAAAGCGAGATATATATAAGTATACGTCTGTAAGTAGGAGAGATGGCCAGAGAGCGTTACTAGATTATGTGTTAATTGATAGACGCACGAAAGGGAGACTTTTGGATGTTAATGTGCTAAGAGGTGCAACTGGAGGGATGGCTGATCATTATCTTGTGGAGGCGAAGGTGAAGATTTGTGGGGGTTTTCAGAAAAGAAGAGAGAATGTTGGGGTAAAGAGAGTGGTGAGAGTAAGTGAGCTTGGGAAGGAGACTTGTGTGAGGAAGTACCAGGAGACACTGAGTACACAATGGAAAAAGGTAACAACAAAGGTGGTAAGGGTAGTGGGGGAGGAATGGGATGTATTTAGGGAAGCAATGATGGCTTCAGCAAAAGATGCTTGTGGCATGAGAAGCGTGGGAGGTGGGTTGATTAGAAAAGGTAGTGAGTGGTGGGATGAAGAAGTAAGATTATTAGTGAAACAGAAGAGAGAGGCATTTGGACGATTTATGCAGGGAAAACATGCATATGAGTGGGAGAGGTATGAAAGAAAGAGGCAGGAGGTCAAGAGAAAGGTGCAACAGGTGAAAAAGAGGGCAAATGAGAGTTGGGTTGAGAGAGTATCATTAAATTTCAGGGAGAATAAAAAGATGTTTTGGAAGGAGGTAAATAAAGTGCGTAAGACGAGGAAGCAAATTGGAACTTCCGAGAAGGGGGCTAATGGGGATGTGATAATAAGTAGTGGTGATGTGAGAAGGAGATGGAGTGAGTATTTTGAAGGTTTGTTGAATGTGTTTGATGATAGAGTGGCAGATATAGGGTGCTTTCGTCGAGGTGGTGTGCAGAGTGAGAGGGTTAGGGAAAATGTTTTGGTAAATAGAGAAGAGGTAGTAAAAGCTTTGCGGAAGATGAAAGTCGGCAAAGCAGCAGATTAGGATGGTATTGCACTGGAATTTATTGAAAAAGGGGTGACTGTATTGTTGACTGGTTGGTAAGGTTATTTAATGTATGTATGATTCATGGTGAAGTGCATGAGGATTGGCGGAATGCGTGCATAGTGCCATTGTACAAAGGCAAAGGGGGTAAGAGTGAGTGCTCAAATTACAGAGGTATAAGTTTGTTGAGTATTCCTGGTAAATTATATGGGAGGGTATTGATTGAGAGGGTGAAGGCGTATACAGAGCATCAGATTGGGGAAGAGCAGTGTGCTTTCAGAAGTGGTAGATGATGTGTGGATCAGGTGTTTGCTTTGAAGAATGTATGTGAGAAATACTTAGATAAACAAATGGATTTCTATGTAGCATTTATGGATCTGGAGAAGGCATATGATAGAGTTGATAGAGTTGCTCTGTGGAAGGTTTTAAGAATATATGGTGTGGGAGGCAAGTTGTTAGAAGCAGTGAAAAGTTTTTATCGAGGATGTAAGGCATGTGTACGTTTAGGAAGAGAGGAGAGTGATTGGTTCTCAGTGAATGTAGGTTTGCGGCAGGGGTGCGGGATGTCTCCATGGTTATTTAATTTGTTTATGGATGGGGTTGTTAGGGAGGTGAATGCAAGAGTTTTGGAAAGAGGGGCAAGTATGCAGTCTGTTGTGGATGAGAGAGCTTGGGAAGTGAGTCAGTTGTTGTTCGCTGATGATACAGCGCTGGTGGCTGATTCATGTGAGAAACTGCAGAAGCTGGTGACTGAGTTTGGTAAAGTGTGTGAAAGAAGAAAGTTAAGAGTAAATGTGAATAAGAGCAAGGTTATTAGGTACAGTTAGGTTGAGGGTCAAGTCAATTGTGAGGTAAGTTTGAATGGAAAAAAACTGGAGGAAGTAAAGTGTTTTAGATATCTGGGAGTGGATCTGGCAGCGGATGGAACCATGGAAGCGGAAGTGAATCATAGGGTGGGGGAGGGGGCGAAAGTTCTGGGGTCCTTGAAGAATGTGTGTAAGGTGAGAACGTTATTTCAGAGAGCAAAAATGGTTATGTTTGAAGGAATCGTTCTTCCAACAATGTTGTATGGTTGCGAGGCGTAGGCTATGGATAGAGTTGTGCGCAGGAGGGTGGATGTGCTGGAAATGAGATGTTTGAGGACAATATGTGGTGTGAGGTGGTTTGATCTAGTATGTAATGTAAGGGTGAGAGAGATGTGTGCAAATAAAAAGAGTGTGGTTGAAAGAGCAGAAGAGGGTGTTTTGAAAGGGCTTGGTCCCATGGAGAGAATGAGTGGGGAAAGATTGACCAAGAGGATATATGTGTCAGAGGTGGAGGGAACAAGGAGAAGTGGGAGACCAAATTGGAGGTGAAAAGATGGAATAAAAAGATTTTGAGTGATCGGGGCCTGAACATACAGGAGGGTGAAAGGCGTGCAAGGAATAGAGTGAATTGGAACGATGTGGTATACCGGGGTCGACGTGCTGTCAGTGGATTGAACCAGGGCATGTGAAGCGTCTGGGGTAAACCATGGAAAGTGTGTGGGGCCTGGATGTGGAGAGGGAGCTGTGGTTTCGGTGCATTATTACATGACAGCTAGAGAATGAGTATGAACGAATGGGGTTTTTGGTGTCTTTCCTAGCGCTACCTCGCACACATGAGGGGGGAGGGGGTTGTTATTCCATGTGTGGCGAGGTGGCGAGGGGAACAAATAAAAGCAGACAGTATGAATTATGTACATGTGTATATATATGTATATATATATATATATATATATATATATATATATATATATATATATATATATATATATATATATATATATATATATATATATATATATATATATATATATATATATATATATATATATATATATATATATATATATATATATATATATATATATATATACATATATATATATATATATATATATATATATATATATATATATATATATATATATATATATATATATATATATATATATATATATATATATATATATATATATATGTGTGTTTACATTGAGATGTATAGGTATGTATATTTGCGTCTGTGGATGTGTATGTATATACATGTGTATGTGGGCGTGTTGGGCCATTCTTTCGTCTGTTTCCTTGCGCTACCTCGCAAACGCGGGAGACAGCGACAAAGCAAAATAATACAACATTGTTGGAACCACTATTCCTTCAAACATACCCATTTTTTTGCTTTCCGAGATCAGGTTCTCAACTTCCACACATTCTTCAAGGCTCCCAGGATTTTCGCCCCCTCCCCCACCCTATGATTCACTTCCGCTTCCATAGTTCCATCCGCTGCCAGATCCACTCCCAGATATTTAAAACACTTTACTTCCTCCAGTTTTTCTCCATTCAAACTTACCTCCCAATTGACTTGACACTCAACCGTACTGTACCTAATAATCTTGCTCTTATTCACATTTACTCTTAACTTTCTTCTTTCACACACTTTACCAAACTCAGTCACCAGCTTCTGCAGTTTCTCACATGAATCAGCCACCAGCGCTGTATCATCAGCGAAAAACAACTGACTCACTTCCCAAGCTCTCTCATCCACAACAGACTTCATACTTGCCCCTCTTTCCAAAACTCTTGCATTCACCTCCCTAACAACCCCATTCATAAACAAATTAAACAACCATGGAGACATCACACACCCCTGCCGCAAACCTACATTCACTGAGAACCAATCACTTTCCTCTCTTCCTACACGTGCACATGCCTTACATACTCGATAAAAACTATTCACTTCTTCTAACAACTTGCCTCCCACACCATATATTCTTAATACCTTCCACAGAGCATCTCTATCAACTCTATCATATGCCTTCTCCAGATCCATAAATGCTACATACAAATCCATTTCCTTTTCTAAGTATTTCTCACATACATTCTTCAAAGTAAACACCTGATCCACACATCTTCTACCACTTCTGAAACCACACTGCTCTTCCCCAATCTGATGCTCTGTACATGCCTTCACCCTCTCAATCAATACCTTCCAATATAATTTACCAGGAATACTCAACAAACTTATACCTATGTAATTTGAGCACTCACTCTTATCCCCTTTGCATTTGTACAATGGCACTATGCACGCATTCCGCCATTCCTCAGGCACCTCACCATGAGTCATACATACATAAAAATAACCTTACCAACCAGTCAACAATACAGTCACCCCCTTTTTTAATAAATTCCACTGCAATACCATCCAAACCTGCTGCCTTGCCGGCTTTCATCTTCCGCAAAGCTTTCACTACCTCTTCTCTGTTTACCAAATCATTTTCCCCAACCCTCTCACTTTGCACACCACCTCGATAAAAACACCCTATATCTGCCACTCTATCATCAAACACATTCAACAAACCTTCAAAATACTCACTCCATCTCCTTCTCACATCACCACTACTTGTTATCACCTCCCCATTTGCGCCCTTCACTGAAATTCCCATTTGCTTCCTTGTCTTACGCACTGTATTTACCTCCTTCCAGAACATCTTTTTATTCTCCCAAAAATTTAATGATACTCTTTCACCCCAACTCTCATTTGCCCTCTTTTTCATCTCTTGCACCTTTCTCTTGACCTCCTCTCTCTTTCTTTTATACATCTCCCTCTCACTTGCATTTTTTTCCCTGAAAAAAACGTCCAAATGCCTCTCTCTTCTCTTTCACTAATAATCTTACTTCTTCATCCCACCACTCACTACCCTTTCAAATCAACCCACCTCCCACTCTTCTCATGCCACAAGCATCTTTTGCGCAATCAATCAGTGAGGATATATGTGTCGGAGGTGGAGGGAACGAGAAGTGGGAGACCAAATTGGAGGTGGAAAGATGGAGTGAAAAAGATTTTGAGTGATCGGGGCCTGAACATTCAGGAGGGTGAAAGGAGGGCAAGGAATAGAGTGAATTGGATCGATGTGGTATACCGGGGTTGACGCGCTGTCATTGGATTGAATCAGGGCATGTGAAGCGTCAGGGGTAAACCATGGAAAGTTGTGTGGTGCCTGGCTGTGGAAAGGGAGCTGTGGTTTCGGGCATTATTTCATGACAGCTAGAGACTGAGTGTGAACGAATGGGGCCTTTGTTATCTTTTCCTAGCGCTACCTCGCACACATGAAGGGGGAGGGGGATGGTATTCCATGTGTGGCGAGGTGGCGATGGGAATGAATAAAGGGAGACAGTGTGAATTGTGTGCATGGGTATATATGTATGTGTCTGTGTGTGTATATGTATGTGTACATTGAGATGTATAGGTATGTATATTTGCGTGTGTGGACGTGTGTGTATATACATGTGTATTGGGGTGGGTTGGGCCATTCTTTCTTCTGTTTCCTTGCGCTACCTCGCAAATGCGGAAGACAGCGACAAAGCAAAATAAATGAATAAATAAATATATATATACATATATAAGAGTATTAGTGAAAGAGAAGAGAGAGGCATTTGGACGATTTTTGCAGGGAAAAAATGCAATTGAGTGGGAGATGTATAAAAGAAAGAGACAGAAGGTCAAGAGAAAGGTGCAAGAGGTGAAAAAAAGGGCAAATGAGAGTTGGGGTGAGAGAGTATCATTAAATTTTAGGGAGAATAAAAAGATGTTCTGGAAGGAGGTAAATAAAGTGCGTAAGACAAGGGAGCAAATGGGAACTTCAGTGAAGGGCGCAAATGGGGAGGTGAAAACAAGTAGTGGTGATGTGAGAAGGAGATGGAGTGAGTATTTTGAAGGTTTGTTGAATGTGTTTGATGATAGAGTGGCAGATATAGGGTGTTTTGGTCGAGGTGGTGTGGAAAGTGAGAGGGTTAGGGAAAATGATTTGGTAAACAGAGAAGAGGTAGTGAAAGCTTTGTGTAAGATGAAAGCCGGCAAGGCAGCAGGTTTGGATGGTATTGCAGTGGAATTTATTAAAAAAGGGGGTGACTGTATTGTTGACTGGTTGGTAAGGTTATTTAATGTATGTATGACTCATGGTGAGGTGCCTGAGGATTGGCGGAATGCGTGCATAGTGCCATTGTACAAAGGCAAAGGGGATAAGAGTGAGTGCTCAAATTACAGAGGTATAAGTTTGTTGAGTATTCCTGGTAAATTATATGGGAGGGTATTGACTGAGAGGGTGAAGGCATGTACAGAGCATCAGATTGGGGAAGAGCAGTGTGGTTTCAGAAGTGGTAGAGGATGTGTGGATCAGGTGTTTGCTTTGAAGAATGTATGTGAGAAATACTTAGAAAAGCAAATGGATTTGTATGTAGCATTTATGGATCTGGAGAAGGCATATGATAGAGTTGATAGAGATGCTCTCTGGAAGGTATTAAGAATATATGGTGTGGAAGGAAAGTTGTTAGAAGCAGTGAAAAGTTTTTATCGAGGATGTAAGGCATGTGTACGTGTAGGAAGAGAGGAAAGTGATTGGTTCTCAGTGAATGTAGGTTTGCGGCAGGGGTGTGTGATGTCTCCATGGTTGTTTAATTTGTTTATGGATGGGGTTGTTAGGGAGGTAAATGCAAGAGTTTTGGAAAGAGGGGCAAGTATGAAGTCTGTTGGGGATGAGAGAGCTTGGGAAGTGAGTCAGTTGTTGTTCGCTGATGATACAGCGCTGGTGGCTGATTCATGTGAGAAACTGCAGAAGCTGGTGACTGAGTTTGGTAAAGTGTGTGAAAGAAGAAAGTTAAGAGTAAATGTGAATAAGAGCAAGGTTATTAGGTACAGTAGGGTTGAGGGTCAAGTCAATTGGGAGGTGAGTTTGAATGGAGAAAAACTGGAGGAAGTGAAGTGTTTTAGATATCTGGGAGTGGATCTGGCAGCGGATGGAACCATGGAAGCGGAAGTGGATCATAGGGTTGGGGAGGGGGCGAAAATTCTGGGGGCCTTGAAGAATGTGTGGAAGTCGAGAACATTATCTCGGAAAGCAAAAATGGGTATGTTTGAAGGAATAGTGGTTCCAACAATGTTGTATGGTTGCGAGGCGTGGGCTATGGATAGAGTTGTGCGCAGGAGGATGGATGTGCTGGAAATGAGATGTTTGAGGACAATGTGTGGTGTGAGGTGGTTTGATCGAGTGAGTAACGTAAGGGTAAGAGAGATGTGTGGAAATAAAAAGAGCGTGGTTGAGAGAGCAGAAGAGGGTGTTTTGAAGTGGTTTGGGCACATGGAGAGGATGAGTGAGGAAAGACTGACCAAGAGGATATATGTGTCGGAGGTGGAGGGAACAAGGAGAAGATTGAGACCAAATTGGAGGTGGAAGGATGGAGTGAAAAAGATTTTGTGTGATCGGGGCCTGAACATGCAGGAGGGTGAAAGGAGGGCAAGGAATAGAGTGAATTGGAGCGATGTGGTATACCGGGGTTGACGTGCTGTCAGTGGATTGAATCAAGGCATGTGAAGCGTCTGGGGTAAGCCATGGAAAGCTGTGTAGGTATGTATATTTGCGTGTGTGGACGTATGTATATACATGTGTATGGGGGGGGGGGTTGGGCCATTTCTTTCGTCTGTTTCCTTGCGCTACCTCGCAAACGCGGGAGACAGCGACAAAGTATAATAAATATAAAATAAATATTGGAAAGGATAACAATTTTGCGCGTAATGAAGATATTCCTATGAGTCCACGAGGTAAATGAAAAACGATAATTTTCTAAGTGCTGATTAAGAATTCACTAGAAAATTCTCCTGGATGCATCTATAAAGTGCCGTGTGGAAAATATGATAAATTTTGTGTTGGGTAGGCTGGTAAGGATCTTTTTGCTAGAATTAAGCAACATATATATTGTATAAGAATGGGCCAAGAATCAGATACCTTGTTTAATCACGTTAAAAACTATGATCATTGTACTGACTGGAGTAATGACATCTCAGTTATTAACTCTAATCTTCTATTATTAAATACACAAAGGATTATAATCTTAATAGAAGTGATGGTCTATACAAATCTAACTTTATTGTTGATAAAATTTGTAAAATGATAAATTTATGAACGCTTGTTTTCTGGCTTCCACAATCGCATGTTTACCAAATGGCGTCATAGCTTCGTCTCTTCGATGTGTATCAACTGACTGTTATATATCTCTCTTGTGTCTCCCCTGATGATGTGATTATTACACGAAAGTGCACTTGGGAACTTGTGTTTCATTTTCCCGGTGGACTCATAGGAACATTTTTTTTTATTTATTTTCATTTTTTTTTATTATACTTTGTCGCTGTCTCCAGCGTTAACGAGGTAGCGGAAGTAAACAGACCAACGAATGGCCGAAGCCACCCACATACACATGTATACACGTACACGTCCATACACGCACATATCCTTACCTATACATCTCACCCTGTACATACATATATATACACACACAGACATATACATATATACACATGTACATAATTCATACTGTGTGCCCTTATTCATTTGCGTCGCCACCCCGCCACACATGAAATGACAACCCCCTCCCCCCGCATGTGCCCGAGGTAGCACTAAAGACAACAAAGGCCACATCCATTCACACTCAGTCTCTAGCTGTCATGTAATAATGCACCTAAACCACAGCTCCTTTCCACATCCAGGCCCCACAGAACGTTCCATGGTTTACCCCAGACGCTCACATGCCTTAGTTCAATCCATTGGCAGCACGTCGACCCCGGTATACCACATTGTTCCAGTTCACTCTATTCCTTGCACGCCTTTCATCCTCCTGCATGTTCACGCCCCGATCACTCAAAATCTTTCTCACTCCATCTTTCCACCTCCAATTTGGTCTCCCACTTCTCCTCGGTCCGTCCACCTCTTACACATATATCCTCTCGGTCAATCTTTCCTCATTCATTCTCTCCAGGTGACCAAACCATTTCAAAACACCCTCTTCTACTCTCTCAACCCCACTCATTTTATTACTACACATCTCTCTTACCCCTTCATTACTTACTCGATCAAAATGCCTTACACCAGATATTGTCCTCAACCATCTCATTTTCAACACATCCACCCTGCTCCGCACAACTCTATCTATAGCCCATGCCTCGCAACTATATAACATTGTCGAAACCACTATTCCTCCAAACATAACCATTTTTGCTTTCCGACATAACGTTCTCGCCTTCCACACATTTTTCAAGGCTCCAGAAGTTTCGCCCCCTCCCCCACCCTATGACTCACTTCCGCTTCCATGGTTCCAGCCGCTGCGAAATCCACTCCCAGATATATAAAACACTTCACTTCCTCCAGTTTTTCTCCATTCTAACATACCGCCCAAATGACTTGTCCCTCAACATGAATGTGCTAATATCCTTGTTCTTACTCTCAAGTTTCTTCTTTCACGCGCTTTACCAAACTCAGTCACCAGTTTCTGCAGTTTCTCACCCGAATCAGCCAACCAGAGCTGTATCATCAGCGAACAACAACTCACTCACTTCCCAAGCTCTCTCATCCACAACAGACTGCATACTTGCCTCTCTCCAAAACACTTGCATTCACCTCCCTAACAACCCCATCCATAAACAAATTAAACAACCACGGAGACATCACGCACCCCTGTCGCAAACCGACATTTACCGAGAACCAATCAATTTCCCTCTCTTCCTACTCGTACACATGCCTTACATCCTCGATAAAAACTTTTCACTGCTTGACAAGGACGTATGAGGGAGAGGGGGAGGAATGGGATGTATTTAGAGAAGCAGCGATGGCTTGCACAAAAGATTTTTGTGTCATGAGAAGCGTGGGATGTGGGCAGATTAGAAAGGGTAGTGAGTGGTGGAATGAAGAAGTAAGATTATTAGTGAGAGAGAAGAGAGATGCATTTGGACGAGTTTTGAAGGGAAATAGTGCAAATGACTGGGAGATGTATAAAAGAAAGAGGCAGGAGGTCAAGAGAAAGGTGCAAGAGGTGAAAAAGAGGGGAAACGATAGTTGGGTTGAAAGAGTACCATTAAATTTTAGGGAGAGTAAAAAGTTGTTTTGGAAGGAGGTAAATATAGTGCGTAAGACAAGAGAACGAATGGGGAACATCGGTGAAGGGGGCTAATAGAGACATCATAACAAGTTGTGATGATGTGAGGAGATTTCTGAGTATTTTGAAGGTTTGTCGAATGTGTTAGATGATACAGTGGCAGATATAGGGTGTTTTGGTCGAGGTGGTGTGCGAAGTGAGAGGGTTAGGGAGAATAATTCGGTAAACAGAGAAGAGGTAGTAAAAAAAAGGTTTGCGGAAGATAAAAGCCGGCAAGGCAGCGGTTCTGGATAGTATTGCAGTGGAATTTATTAAAAAAGGGGGCAAATGTGTTGTTGACTGGATGGTAAAAATATCTAATGTCTGTATGACTCATGGTGAGGTGCCTGAGGATTGGCAGAATGCATGCATAGTGCCATTGTACAAAGGCAGAGGGGATAAGTGTGAGTGCTCAAATTACAGAGATAAAAGTTTGTTGAGTATTCCTGGGAAATCATATGGGATGGTATTGACCGAGGGTGAAAGCATGTATAGAGCATCAGACTTGGGAAGCGCAGTGTGGTTTCAGAAGTGGTAGAGGATATGTAGATCAGGTGTTTGCTTTGATGAATGTATGTGAGAAATACTTAGAAAAGCCAATGGATTTGTATGTAGCATTTACGGATCTGGAGAAGGCATATGATATAGTTGATAGAGATGCTCTGTGGAAGGTATTAAGAATATAAGGTGTGGGAGGCACCTTGCTATAAGCAGTGAAAAGTTTATATCTAGGATGTAAGGCATTTGCACGAGTAGGAAGAGAGAAAAGTGATTGTTTCTCAATGCATGTCTGTTTGCAGCAGGGGTGCGTGATGTCTCCATGGTTGTTTAATTTGTTTATGGATGGGGTTGTTAAGGAGGTGAATGCAAGAGTTTTGGAGATAGGGGCAAGTATGCAGTCTGTTGTGGATGAGAGGGCTTGGGAAGTGAGTCAGTTGATGTTCGCTGATGATACAGCGCTGGTGGCTGATTCGGGTAAGAAACTGCAGAAGCTGGTGACTGAGTTTGGTAAAGTGTGTGAAAGAAGAAAGCTGAGAGTGAATGTGAATAAGACCAAGGTTATCAGGTACAGTTGGGTTGAGGGACAAGTGAACTGGGAGGTAAGTTTGAATGGAGAAAAACTGGAGGAAGTGAAGCGTTTTAGATATCTTGGAGAGGATTTGGCAGTGGATGGAATCATCGAAGCGGAAGTGATTCACAGACTTGGGGAGGGGTTGAAAGTTCTGGGAACGTTGAAAAATATGTAGAAGGCGAGAACTTTATCTCGGAAAGCAAAAATGGGTATGTTTGAAGGAATAGTGGTTCCAACAATGTTATATGGTTGCGAGGCGTGGGCTATAGATAGAGTTGTGCGGAGGAGGTTGGATGTGTTGGAAATGAGATGTTTGAGGACAATATGTGGTGTGAGGTGGTTTGTTCGCGTACGTGATGAAAGGGTAAGAAAGATGTGTGGAAATAAAAAGAGTGTGGTTGAGAGAGCAGAAGAGGGTGTTTTGAAATGGTTTGGTCACATGGAGAGAATGACTGAGGAAAGACTGACAGGGAGGATATATATGTGTGTCAGAGGTGGAGGGAACGAGGAGAAGTGGGAAACCAAATTGGAGGTGGAAGGATGAAGTGAAAAAGATTTTGAGCGATCGGGGCTGAACATGCAGGAGGATGAAAGGCGTGCAAGGAATAGGGTGAATTGGAATGATGTGGTATACCAGGGTTGACGTGCTGTGATTAGATTGAACCAGGGCATGTGAAGCGTCTGGAGTAAACCATGGAAAGTTTTGTGGGGCCTGGCTGTGGAAAGGGAGCTGTTGTTTCAATGTATTGTACATGACAGCTATAGACCGAGTGTGAACGAATGTGCCCTTTATTGTCTTTTCCTAGCGCTACCTCGCGCGCATGCATGGGGAGGGGGTGATCATTTCATATGTGGCGGGGTGGCGATGGGAATGAATAAAGGTAGCAATTATGAATTAAGTACATGTGTATATATGTGTATGTCTGTATATATGTATATATGCGTTGAAATGCAAAGGTATGTATATGTGAGTGTGTTAACATTTATGTATATACATTTGTATGTGGGTGAGTTGGGCCATTCTTTCGTCTGTTTCCTTGCGTTATTTCGGTAACGCGGGAGACAGCGACAAAGTATAATAAATGAATAAAAACATATATATATATATATATATATATATATATATATATAAATATATATATATATATATATATATATATATATATATATATATATATATATATATATATATATATATATTTCCCTTTTTTTTTTGCTTTGTCGCTGTCTCCCGCGTTTGCGAGGTAGCGCAAGGAAACAGACCAAAGAAATGGCCCAACCCACCCCCATACACATGTATATACATACGTCCACACACGCAAATATACATACCTACACAGCTTTCCATGGTTTACCCCAGACGCTTCACATAACCTGATTCAACCCACTGACAGCACGTCAACCCCGGTATACCACATCGATCCAATTCACTCTATTCCTTGCACGCCTTTCACCCTCCTGCATGTTCAGGCCCCGAAAACACAAAATCTTTTTCACTCCATCTTTCCACCTCCAATTTGGTCTCCCACTTCTCCTCGTTCCCTCCACCTCCAACACATATATCCTCTTGGTCAATCTTTCCTCACTCATTCTCTCCATGTGCCCAAACCATTTCAAAACACCCTCTTCTGCTCTTTCAACCACGCTCTTTTTATTTCCACACATCTCTCTTACCCTTACGTTACTTACTCGATCAAACCACCTCACACCACACATTGTCCTCAAACATCTCATTTCCAGCACATCCATCCTCCTGCGCACAACTCTATCCATAGACCACGCCTCGCAACCATACAACATTGTTGGAACCACTATTCCTTCAAACATACCCATTTTTACTTTCCGAGATAATGTTCTCGACTTCCACACATTCTTCAAGGCTCCCAGGATTTTCGCCCCTCCCCCACCCTATGATCCACTTCCGCTTCCATGGTTCCATCCGCTGCCAGATCCACTCCCAGATATCTAAAACACTATACTTCCTCCAGTTTTTCTCCATTTAAACTTACCTCCCAATTGACTTGACCCTCAACCCTACTGTACCTAATAACCTTGCTCTCATTCACATTTACTCTTAACTTTCTTCTTTCACACACTTTACCAAACTCAGTCACCAGCTTCTGCAGTTTCTCACATGAATCACCCACCAGTGCTGTATCATCAGCGAACAACAACTGACTCACTTCCCAAGCTCCCTCATTCACAACAGACTGCATACTTGCCCCTCTTTCCAAAACTCTTGTATTTACCTCCCTAACAACCCCATCTATAAAAAATTAAACAAACATGGAGACATCACACACCCATGCCGCAAACCTACATTCACTGAGAACCAATCACTTTCCTCTCTTCCTACACGTACACATGCCTTACATCCTCGATAAAAACTTTTCACTGCTTCTAACAACTTGCCTCCCACACCATATATTCTTAATACCTTCCACAGAGCATCTCTATCAACTCTATCATATGCCTTCTCCAGATCCATAAATGCTACATACAAATCCATTAGCTTTTCTAAGTATTTCTCACATACATTCTTCAAAGCAAACACCTGTTCCACACATCCTCTACCACTTCTGAAACCACACTGCTCTTCCCCAGTCTGATGCTCTATACATGCCTTCACCCTCTCAATCAATACCCTCCCATATAATTTACCAGGAATACTCAACAAACTTATACCTCTGTAATTTGAGCACTCACTCTTATCCCCTTTGCCTTTGTACAATGGCACTATGCACGCATTCCGCCAATCCTCAGGCACCTCACCATGAGTCATACATACATTAAGTAACCTTACCAACAAGTCAATAATACAGTCACCCCCTTTTTTGATAAATTCCACTGCAATACCATCCAAACCTGCTGCCTTGCCGGCTTTCATCTTCCGCAAAGCTTTTACTACCTCTTCTCTGTTTACCAAATCATTTTCCCTAACCCTCTCACTTTGCACACCACCTCGACCAAAACACCCTATATCTGCCACTCTATCATCAAACACAATCAAAAAACCTTCAAAATACTCACTCCATCTCCTTCTCACATCACCACTACTTCTTATCACTTCCCCATTTGCGCCCTTCACTGAAGTTCCCATTTGCTCCCTTGTCTTACGCACTTTATTTACCTCCTTCCAGAACATCCTTTTATTCTCCCTAAAGTTTAATGATACTCTCTCGCCCCAACTCTCATTTGCCCTCTTTTTCACCTCTTGCACCTTTCTCTTGACCTCCTGTCTCTTTCTTTCATACATCTCCCACTCAATTGCATTTTTTCCCTGCAAAAATCGTCCAAATGCCTCTCTCTTCTCTTTCACTAATAATCTTACTTCTTCATCCCACCACTCATTACCCTTTCTAATCAACCCACCTCCCACTCTTCTCATGCCACAAGCATCTGTTGCGCAATCCATCACTGATTCCCTAAATACATCCCATTCCTCCCCCACTCCCCTTACTTCCATTGTTCTCACCTTTTTCCATTCTGTACTCAGTCTCTCCTGGTACTTCCTCACACAAGTCTCCTTCCCAAGCTCACTTACTCTCACCACCCTCTTCACCCCAACATTCACTCTTCATTTCTGAAAACCCATACAAATCTTCACCTTAGCCTCCACAAGATAATGATCAGACATCCCTCCAGTTGCACCTCTCAGCACATTAACATCCAAAAGTCTCTCTTTCGCGCACCTGTCAATTAACACGTAATCCAATAACGCTCTCTGGCCATCTCTCCTACTTACATACGTATACTTATGTATATCTCGCTTTTTAAACCAGGTATTCCCAATCACCAGTCCTTTTTCAGCACATAAATCTACAAGCTCTTCACCATTTCCATTTGCAACACTGACCACCCCATGTATACTAATTATTCCCTCAACTGCCACATTATTCACCTTTGCATTCAAATCACCCATCACTATATATATATATATATATATATATATATATATATATATATATATATATATATATATATATATATATATATATATATATATATATATATATATATATATATATATATTTTTTTTTTTTTTTATACTTTGTCGCTGTCTCCCGCGTTTGCGAGGTAGCGCAAGGAAACAGACGAAAGAAATGGCCCCCCCCCCCAATACACATGTATATACACACGTCCACACACGCAAATATACATACCTACACAGCTTTCCATGGTTTACCCCAGACGCTTCACATGCCTTGATTCACTCCACTGACAGCACGTCAACCCCTGTATACCACATCGCTCCAATTCACTCTATTCCTTGCCCTCCTTTCACCCTCCTGCATGTTCAGGCCCCGATCACACAAAATCTTTTTCACTACATCTTTCCACCTCCAATTTGGTCTCCCTCTTCTCCTCGTTCCCTCCACCTCCGACACATATATCCTCTTGGTCAATCTTTCCTCACTCATTCTCTCCATGTGCCCAAACCATTTCAAAACACCCTCTTCTGCTCTCTCAACCACGCTCTTTTTATTTCCACACATCTCTCTTACCCTTACGTTACTTACTCGATCAAACCACCTCACACCACTCATTGTCCTCAAACATCTCATTTCCAGCACATCCATCCTCCTGCGCACAACTCTATCCATAGCCCACGCCTCGCAACCATACAACATTGTTGGAACCACTATTCCTTCAAACATACCCATTTTTGCTTTCCGAGATAATGTTCTCGACTTCCACACATTTTTCAAGGCTCCCAAAATTTTCGCCCCCTCCCCCACCCTATGATCCACTTCCGCTTCCATGGTTCCATCCGCTGACAGATCCACTCCCAGATATCTAAAACACTTCACTTCCTCCAGTTTTTCTCCATTCAAACTTACCTCCCAATTGACTTGACCCTCAACCCTACTGTACCTAATAACCTTGCTCTTATTCACATTTACTCTTAACTTTCTTCTTCCACACACTTTACCAAACTCAGTCACCAGCTTCTGCAGTTTCTCACATGAATCAGCCACCAGCGCTGTATCATCAGCGAACAACAACTGACTCACTTCCCAAGCTCTCTCATCCCCAACAGACTTCATACTTGCCCCTCTTTCCAGGACTCTTGCATTTACCTCCCTAACAACCCCATCCATAAACAAATTAAACAACCATGGAGACATCACACACCCCTGCCGCAAACCTACATTCACTGAGAACCAATCACTTTCCTCTCTTCCTACACGTACACATGCCTTACATCCTCGATAAAAACTTTTCACTGCTTCTAACAACTTGCCTCCCACACCATATATTCTTAATACCTTCCACAGAGCATCTCTATCAACTCTATCATATGCCTTCTCCAGATCCATAAATGCTACATACAAATCCATTTGCTTTTCTAAGTATTTCTCACATACATTCTTCAAAGCAAACACCTGATCCACACATCCTCTACCACTTCTGAAACCGCACTGCTCTTCCCCAATCTGATGCTCTGTACATGCCTTCACCATCTCAATCAATACCCTCCCATATAATTTACCAGGAATACTCAACAAACTTATACCTCTGTAATTTGAGCACTCACTCTTATCCCCTTTGCCTTTGTACAATGGCACTATGCACGCATTCCGCCAATCCTCAGGCACCTCACCATGAGTCATACATACATTAAATAACCTATATATATATATATATATATATATATATATATATATATATATATATATATATATATACTTTTTTTTTTTTTTGCTTTGTCGCTGTCTCCCGCGTTTGCGAGGTAGCGCAAGGAAACAGACGAAAGAAATGGCCCAACCCACCCCCATACACATGCCTTGATTCAATCCACTGACAGCACGTCAACCCCGGTATACCACATCGATCCCATTCACTCTATTCTTTGCCCGCCTTTCACCCTCCTGCATGTTCAGGCCCCGATCACACAAAATCTTTTTCACTCCATCTTTCCACCTCCAATTTGGTCTCCCTCTTCTCCTCGTTCCCTCCACCTCCGACACATATATCCTCTTGGTCAATCTTTCCTCACTCATTCTCTCCATGTGACCAAACCATTTCAAAACACCCTCTTCTGCTCTCTCAACCACGCTCTTTTTATTTCCACACATCTCTCTTACCATTACGTTACTTACTCGATCAAACCACCTCACACCACACATTGTCCTCAAACATCTCATTTCCAGCACATCCATCCTCCTGCGCACAACTCTATCCATAGTCCACGCCTCGCAACCATACAACATTGTTGGAACCACTATTCCTTCAAACATACCCATTTTTGCTTTCCGAGATAATGTTCTCGACTTCCACACATTCTTCAAGGCTCCCAGAATTTTCGCCCCCTCCCCCACCCTATGATCCACTTCCGCTTCCATGGTTCCATCCGCTGCCAGATCCACTCCCAGATATCTAAAACACTTCACTTCCTCCAGTTTTTCTCCATTCAAACTCACCTCCCAATTGAATTGACCCTCAACCCTACTGTACCTAATAACCTGTCAATTATATATATATATATATATATATATATATATATATATATATATATATATATATTGCCTTTGAGGTAAATGAAGCTCAAGGTTAAAGAAGAGGAGTGGTTTGGGAATGTTTTGGGAGTAAGATCAAGGGTTGGTGAGGGGACAAGAGCAAAGGAAGGAGTAGCACTACTCCTGAAATAGGAGTTGTGCAAGTATGTGATAGAGTGTAAAAAAGTAAACGCTAGATTGAAATGGGTAAAACTGAAAGCGGATGGAGAGAGACGGGTGATTGTTGGTGCCTATGCATCTGGGTATGAGATGAAAGATCATGAGAGGGAAGTGTTTTAGGCGTAGTTGAGTGAGGGTGTTAACAGTTTTGATGCACGAGACCGGGTTATAGTGATGGGTGATTTGAATGCAAAGGTGAGTCATGTGGCAGTTTATGGAATAATTGGTGTACATGGGGTGTTCAATGTTGCAAATGGAAACGGTGAAGAGCTTGTAGATTGTGTGCTGAAGAAGAACTGGTGATTCGGAATACCTGGTTTAAAAAGAGAGTTATATATAAGTATACGTATGTAAGTAGGAGAGATGGCCACAGAGCGTTATTGGATTACGTATTTATTAATGGCCCGAGAGGTGCAACTGGAGGGATATTTGATCATAAAAGAAGAGAGAATGTTGAGGTGAAGAGAGTGGTGAGAGTAAGTGAGCTTGGAATGGAGACTTGTGTGAGGATGTACCAGGAGAGTCTGAGTGCAAAATGGATAAAGGTGAGAGCAAAGAACGTAAGGGAAGTGGGGGAGGAATGGGATGTATTTAGAGACTCACCGATGGCTTGCACTAAAGATGCTTGTGGCATCAGAAGCGTGGAGGCGGGCAGATTAGATAGGGTAATGAGTGGTGGGATGAAGAAGTAAGATTATTTGTAAAAGAGAAGTAAGATTATTAGTAAAAGAGAAGAGAGAGGCATTGGACGAATTTTGCAGGGAATAGTACAAATGACTGGGAGATGTATAAAAGAAAGAGGCAAGAGGTCAAGGGAAAGTTGCCAGAGGTGAAAGGAGGGCAAATGAGAGTTGGGGTTAGAGAGTATCACTAAATTTTAGGGAGAATAAAAAGATGTTTTGGAAGGAGGTAAATAAGGTGCGTAAGACAAGATCGGTGAAGGGGCTAATGGGAAGGTTATAACAAGTAGTGGTGATGTGATAAGGAGATCGAGTGAGTATTTTCAAGGTTTGTTGAATGTGTGTGATGATAGAGCGGCAGATATAGGGTGTTTTGTGTGTTTTTGTTGTCCTCAAAATTTCATTTCCGAGACATCCACCCTCCTCCGCACATTAATATCTATAGCCCATGACTCGGAACCATATGCCATTGGTGGAACCAATATTCCTTCAAACATTTTGGTATCCGAGATGACGTTCTCGCCTTCCACATATTCTTCAACGCTTCCAGAACCTTCGCTCCCTCCCCCACCCTGTGACTCACTTCCGCTTACACGGTTCCATCCGCTGCTAAATCCACTTCCAAATATCTAACACACTTCACTTCCTCCTGTTTTCTCCATTTAAACTTACCTCCCAATTAGCTTGTCCCTCAACCCTACTGACCCTAATAACCTTGCTCTTATTCACATTTGCTCTCAACTTTCTTCTTTCACCCAGTTTACCAAACTCAGTCACCAACTGCTGCAGTTTCTCACCCAAATAAGCCACCAGCGATATATCATCAGCGAACAACTATCAGACTGCATACTTGTCCCTCTCTCCAAAACTTTTGCATTCACTCCTTAACCACCCCATCCATAAACAGATTAAACAACCATGGAGACATCATGCACCCTGCCGCAAACAGACATTCAATCTGAACCAATCACTTTCTTCTCTTCCTACACGTGCAAATGCCTTACATCCTCGGAAAAAAAAAAAATTTCACTGCTTCTAGCAACTTACCTTCCAAACCATATACTCTTAAAACCTTCCACAGAGCATCTATACCCTCTGTTTCATTTGCCTTCTCCAGATCCATAAATCCTACATACAAATCATCTGTTTTTCTCAGTATTTCCCATAAACATTCTTCAGAGCAAACACCTGATTCACACATCCTCTACCACTTCTGAAACCACAATGCTCTTCCCAG